>NW_020537108.1:0-24704 GCF_003426905.1 Ctenocephalides felis | reverse complement strand
ATTTATGTATAATTTGCTTAAATCTATTTCGAATAATTAATTATTGTTTTTTTTATATCTTCCGAGAAAGTGTCAAATTCTGGTCCCTACGTTTTGTTCAATATAGATATGTACCAGATTCGTTTAGCACAAGTTTAATGATCTTGTAGAAGATGAAAAGGAATTCGATGTAGGGCGTGTACCCTTTGGCACCTTCCTTCAATCCTGAGTTTTGAGATTCCTTTCTCGCGCTCACTTACCTGTCCGCGCTCGCCCCTCGGTATCTTTTAGTATTGGGTTATATTTTGGAATGGCCGAACAAAAGTTGAAACGAGTCCGAGCAAACATCGGCATTCACAGGCATTAAAGCATTCCTCGTAAAGGTTGTTCTTTTTGTTGTATTGCATTATATACTTTATCCGCGGTACGGTGCCGATTCCCACGAGTCGCGTCTGCAGGTACCCGTGGACCGCGTTGAACCTGTTAGCGACGCGTCTAGTCCCGATGGACCACCTCAAATCTCGCCAGTTAGACATTTTTTGTGCCCTCTCGGATCATTACCGTTACGGATGATTTTGTCAGAATTAGTCGAATTCATCATTATCAAACGCACGTGCACGTATTGAAAGTTTTGGATCTGAACGTTGCGGTTAAATTTTCTCAAATATCACTTTCATTTTTTATATTCTATGGTGATTATTGATATGAGTTGGTTACTAGCATAATTTACAATATAATCTATTATTTAATACATTTTTGCATAAATTAAATTTGCTATGTTTACTGCACCTAATAACAAATACCAAAATTAGTACATTGACTTTAGTCTTGAGCTTTAATTATATAATAAACTAGTGGGGTTCATGGCATCGTGCCATAAGGCAAATTGCTGGAACTTCCCATACCGAAATTAAAAATCTTGGTACGGAACCCAAAAAAATTTACACAAAATGTGTACACATTATTAAAATCTCTATAAAATATCTGATAATTTGATGTACATATGTCCAATAAACATTTTTGACTGGAAAATAACATTTTTTTAACTTATTTTTATTGAGAGTCCATAACCGCTGGACCTGCCTTTCCCAAATTTTAATCAGTTTTTCATCTTGTCAATACAAGTAAAATCTTTTTGAATTATTAAAATCGGACGCTCCGTTCTCTTGAAAATTGAGTTACCGTTTTTGGCACTTTTTGCCCCGTATCTTCGGAACGGCCCGACCTGCCTTTGCCAAAAACTAATCAGCACGTCTCCTTATCAATACGATTCGAATGTTTTTTGAATTATTCAAATCGGTCAATTCGTGTTCCGAAATCGTCGACGAAAATTTGTATTCGCACACATACACACACACGCACACATACATCAATTTTTTCTAAGGTATGCCAAAATGGCCAAAAATCCTTTAAACGTAAAGATATATAAACATTTTCATTTTCGATTTTTTTGCGATTACTATAGCTTACCCTACGGTAAGTTAATAACGTTTATTACTGCATTTACTTTACTATAGCTGTTGGTTTTCTTTAGCTATATTGAAAAAAAAAAACAACAATATTCAATAAATGTCAAAATCAACAACATTAAGATCCATACTAACTTCTTACAATATTGCTATATTCCTTATGTTACCTTCTTACAATATTGCTATATTCCTAATCTTTACTTATATTAATCTAATAAATATTCTTAATTTTTATTTTCTTATCGCATTATAGATGTTATAAAAATAATTAATTATATATAATCTAGGTATTTTAATATTTTGTGTTGCTTAAAAATAATCATCTATATATAATCAGATTAACTTTTTTGATACGTTTTAATTAAGATCCGATTCTTGATAATATTACATCGCTCGGATTTTTTTTTTATATTCTATATTGACTCATTCAGACTTGTTTCAAAATGTTGTAATAAAGAAATAAAAAATGCGCCGTCTGTCATTGTACAAAAGTTGTAAGATCACGATACGATGGTTCCATTCATTACCTGATTTTATAATTGACTAATAAAAAAATCTGAAATAACGTTTCGAAGACGCAGGAAGTTGGAAATAATATTTTGAAGACAGAGGTACTAATTTAATAAATTACATACTTGTTTCACCCTCATTAGAGTTCAGCTATGATTATTTAAATTAACTAATCAAATTCATACTGAATAACATTTAAATTCTTTTATTCTGTATTTAAATTAGGAACGTAATTTCTAAAATGAAGATGTATTTTATTTTATAGCGTATGTGAAATTATAGACAAAAAAATAAACAAAAATTAAGTTATAAGAGGTAAATCTAAAGCAAGTATTGTAGAAATAAGTTGATGGATCAAAAGATTGTTTGTCACCATTACTAAAATAGTGATCCAAAGTAAAACTTTGAATAGTCAACAGTAGATTTCTAATTGATAGTTATTACTTTTTTCATATTGATTGTATATCTTATTTTTGTATATTGATTAATTTAATTTTTAAGACTACATGCTTGTATGTATTTTCAAAGACAATAATTTAAAGATATTTCTTCTCTAATAATGATGTGAAACAGAACCGGCCACTAATTTACAATTTCCACTAACTAGATCCCCAACCCTTCAGCATAAAAATAAAGATATTTTTATCTAGAAGCTTATTATCCCATATGTTTTAAGCAAAGGGATATTTCCTTTTCGAGTTAAAAATAGGGGAGTATGGCAAATTCCAATCGATGATACAGTATTATATTTATTTGAAAACCAGAAAAGGGCAATATTGCACTGGTGAATGTCGATGGTCATAATTTTTTATACGTTTTGTTTGCTTGCGACAATTGAGAAAGGAACTTACTCGATAGGAATTTAACAAATATCGGAGACAGTAACGTGTAATAGTTTAAATATAATGTTCAGGAACGCAATGACATAGTAAATAATTCTCTTCAGCGAAGTATTGCTAGAGTTTCTGCGCTTTATAGTGTTTTATCAATACTTATCCGTGTGCAAGTAATGTTCAATGGAGTAGCCCACTGGGGTATCTTCGTCATGTCATATATATAGAACTCAGTACTGTTACGGGAGTTCTAATAATCAACACAATAGCTATAGATTTTTTTTCTGATTGCTATTTAATTATTGTAAAAAGAGTTATGTTCATCATTTACATTTAATGTGATTTTCAGTACAATCATTATCAAGTGACTTGCAATTCATTTCTATTCTTCCTTTTCTATGCAACACAGTTCTCCCCTAAGACAGCGCGTCAAATGTCAGGCTATATATTGATGCGCTCTAGTAATTTTAGTGGCGCTTGGGATTTTGATCCTAAACAGGGATCCTATGCATAAAAGCCCCTGAAGATTAAAAAATCTATATTTAATATTTATAGACCATGCTTTTTGTTCGGAATTGAATCATTTCTGTAGTTTATGATTTTTTTAATTTGAGTATACAAATTGTTTTGTTACCGAACGGTATATTTTGCCTGCTATATAAAGTGTTTAATAAAAGTTCTTAATATTAATTTATTACATGGGGTCGTTGGCAAAAGAATCACAAACATCACAAAATCATTCCAATAAAATTTTAATATATGTAAAAAACTATTTTAGAAGCCATTAGGTAAAGGAATTTCTGATGAGGGTATATCTTTAATGGTAACATAAAAAAACTCTGAAGGTTTGAAGATAAATTGCTGAAGTCAATGTTTTCTATAGTATGCTTCATCCAATACATAAATTTAAACGATCAATAGAGACTTTGTTATAATAAAAAATATTACAACTTAATTAACTGAAATGTGCAAGTCGCACCTATCTTAACTAATATTTTAATCGGCAATTCAACGCTTCTAAATTAAATGATGACTTATTAAAGTTATAATTTATAAACTTAATGTGCTAACTTTTAAATGTGCATTTTATAGTAAATTACTAGTTATCATAAAATTATTCTTCAAAATTCCATTAACAAATCAATTAATTAAAATCGTGGAATAGTTGATTATAGGTGTTCTAATGGTAAATGATTTAGAATACTGTAAGAGTGAAAGTTTTCTCACTGCAATGTTATATTGCAAACGACTGTGTGCTCGAAAGTGCAAATGGTAGCTATAAATATTTAGTCGAGAAATTGAAGTAAGATCTTTAGAAGATAGAATGAATTTTGGATTCCTGATGTAATTTGTTTGTATCGAAATAATTTCTAATGCTATTGCAAATCAATCGATTTACTTGCCTTGTAAAATCAATATTACAAGAAACTATATATCAAATGATTTACAAGTAATAATTGGTAATTAAATCTATTGATATAATATTGCTTTCTCACAGTGTTTTTAATAAAAGTGTTATGCCTCCGTATTTTTTAGTATTGTTATCTACTTGTATTTTTAGTATTATATAGCATTAAAGTTTAAAAGAAAATTGAAAAAAATTGGGATTTTTAGAATAGTTTAACTCAATCTCAAAAATAGTAATATAAATAAAATTCTATATATAAATAATATGAATTGAAAGTAATGAAAATAGTTTTTACCACTTATTTGTTTAATTATTAAGCGATATTTAAATTGCTTTATTAAAAATTTTCAAAAATATTATTGTTATTACTTTATTGCATTTTTGCAAACACATTGGTTACTATCAGTTTGTATTTGTGTTTTGGCTCCATAAAAAACAGGATTGCATAATGGACATTTAATATTAAAAAAAAATAGTTGTGATGCGTATTGATAACAAAAAGTCATTATTCTGTAAGGTGACCATATTTTTTAAGTCAAAACCGCGATGGCAATTTTAGCTATCTAATCCGGAACTAATGATTTTTAAGGATACAGTAAAAAAAATTTTTTTCAGAACTTCAGAACTTCATTACTCGATTGTATGTAATTTTTTTTTTATTTATATCATATTACATCTTATAGTTCTCGATCTATGTTTTTCTTCGCTTTGAGCCTTGTATAAAATTCTATTCGATTTTCTTCTTAATTAATTCAAAAAAAATTAGCACTTGTTCGTTTGTTCTCATAATTTTGTTAATTTACCTTTTATTACCTATTAATTTCAAAAATATCAGGACAATTCGGGACAACAGATTAAAACCAGGACAAATATTGATTTTAAATTATGCCCATATATTAGATTATGGACATAAGCTGGAAATGCGGTCATCTTATATTTCTATCAAAAATACAAATTCATCACTATTGATTCCTATGGAACCGCAATGTATTTTGTCTTATCAATTTTTTAACAGTATGAATGCATCTCTAATTAACTTCCCGTAGGGTAAGTTATAGTAATCGCAAAAAAATCGAAAATGAAATTTTTTATATATCTTTACGTTTCAGACATTTCTGAATATTTTGGCATACCTTAGAAAAAATGGATGTATGTGTGGTGTGTGTGTGTTCGGATACAAATTTGCGTCGACGATTTCGGGAACACGGATGAAGCGATTTGAATAATTCAAAAAACATTCGATTCGTATTGATAAGGAGACGTTGCTGATTAGTTTTTTGCATATGGGGTAAAAAGTGACAAAAACACCGCTTTTAAGAGAACGGAGCGTCCGATTTGATTAATTCAAAAAACATTTTACTTGTGTTAACAAGATGAAGAACTGATCAAATTTTCATGAAGGCAGGTCTAGCGGTTTTGGAGATCTAGTGGAAAAAGTAAAAAAAAATGCCATCTGGCGGTCAAAAATGATCATTAGACATATGCACATCAAATTATCAGGTATTTTATAGAGATTTTAACAATAAGTATAAATTTTGTTTACATTCCTATGGGTTCCGTACCAATGCTTATCCGTTAGACGGCGGCGCAGCGCTAACGCGCTTCCATATTTCGTCTCTATGCAGTTAAAGCAGTACGATTGCTTTGAAAAAGCAATCTAATTTCTAAAAATCTAATTTTTCAGTGTAATTTTTTTTTAAAAATGTTAATCTTTTTTAAAAAAAATAATTTTTGGTACTGGAAGTTCCAGCAATTTGCCTTAAGGCACGATGCCATACGCCCCACAGGTTTATTTTTTTGTTGGTCGATTATTTCATTCGAATTTGTCACTGATAATATGTTTTCCGTATCACAAGCCTTCGCCTTTTCAACCTGTGTCGGTCAGTTGCCAGAATAGGAAAGTACGGTCGGCGTTAATCTTTCGACGATCAACAAGTAAATATTTGTTCTTCACAAATCCACTTAGAAACATATCAGATGTAGTTTGTTGTATTTTATCTGAATAATTTCATCTCACTTACGTTGTACCATTCCCACACAAGCGTGAACTTTCTCGAAGAAGGCGAACTGCGAGTGTGTCCTGCCGTTATCAAGCAGTCTGTTTACGAACGACGGGCGGCCGGGTAACTTTCACTCACTCATAGTCAGTCAGTCAGTGATCGGATCGCATCTTGCTCTTGCTCGGAATATATTTTCCGTCTCTTACATCAGGTCCGCCGGACCAGATATGTCTGAAGTCGAAATCGAAATCACGATTGCATCATAGGAAGTGAATACTCACGTATGCAGATCTATACCAGTATTATTGGAGCAGAATTCGTAAATTAGAAATTTTATTTCTAAATTAATTTCAGGTTATTGACCATATTCGTACACGCGTTTATTAGAAATTGTATACGCACACAAATTTTGTCTAACAAATCTTTATAAATTATGGAAATGATTTATGCAGATAAATTTATAAAATTTAATTAGTTGCACAAGAATGTATAAGTTTTTTTATATCGTTTATTTATTTATCTTTAATAAAAAAAATTTAATATATAATATTCGAAAATTATATTTACTTATAATTTAATTGCAAAATGAGTTCATAATTTACATTTTTTTTAGAAATTTGATATGCAAAATGAGTTCATAATTAACTTCCCGTAGGGTAAGTTATTGTAATGGGCCGAAAATTGAAATTGAAAATGTTTACATTTCTCGACGTTTTGAAGGTTTCTGAACATTTTGGCATACCTCAGAAAAAATGGATGTGTATGTGTGTGTATGTATGTATGGATACAAATTTGCAGTCACGTTTTCGGGCGCACGGATCAACCGATTTGAATGGTTCAAAAAACATTCGATTCCTATTAATAGGGAGATGAGCTGATTAGTTTTTGGCGAAGGCAGGTCCAGCAGTTACGAAGATAAAGAGCAAAGAGTGCAGTAAATAGAAATCGAGTTTTTGAGAGAACGGAGCATCCGATTTGAATGATCTAAAAAACATTCAATTAGTAATGATTGGGAGAAGTGTTTATTTGTTTTTGGCAAAGGCAGGCCCAGCCATTTCGAAGAAAACAGAGCTAAATGAATAAAAAATGGCAGTTTTTGAGAAAACTAAGCGTCCGATTTAAATGATTCAAGAACTTTCTGCTTGTCTTAACAAAATAATTGATTTTGGAGAAAAAAAAATTTTTGTTTCAACTTTTTTTTTACAAAACAATGTTTTTTTTGTATAGCGAAAATAATTCAGATTTTATTTTTAATTCTGACTATAGTTCTAATATACTTTAAACAAATAATTTCTACTTTGCAATTCAGTTTATATAATTCTTATAAATATTAGACAATGTTACAATATTAATAATAATCTATTTGAAAACATTCAGTATTCCTCGAACATTTCGTTACGGTACGGGAAGTTCCAGCAATTTGCCTTAAAGCACGATGCCATACACCCCACTAGTTTACATTTTTTTTAGAAATTTGATATTGACATTTGTGGAAGTTTAAATATTTATCAAAATATTTATAAAAATATTAAATGAGATTATACACGCTTTTTAGCGACTCTATTTCTGCTATTAATATATTTACTACGGTTATGAATGCTTTTTTTAATTAAAACTGATTAAATATAAGAGAATATATACATGTTTAACTTCCCGTAATATAAGTTATAATAATCGCAAAAAAACGAAAATATTTTTTTATATATCTTTACGTTTTAGACTTTCTGAACATTTTGGCACATCTTAGGATAAATGGATGCGTGTATGTATGTAGTATATACGTGTGTATGTTTGGATACAATTTTTCGTTCACGATTTCGAGAGCACGGATCAACCGATTTAATTGATTTAAAAAACATCTGAAAAACAGGTCCAGCCGTTTCAAATCAATTCAAATTTATACAATTCCTAATCTACTCCAGATATCTTCCCAAAAATAGTTCCCATCAAACCATCGAGTTTCATAACTAATTTGTCTGTCTTATCGTACACTAATAAGTCTTATTTGAACCTTAAAAAATGATATTGATAAGATATGATTGTAATTCGAACCGATCATGTCGGATATGATTGCACTCAAACAGTTTCGTGATGATAGCGGATGTAGTGTTTTATTATTTAGCCATGTTATCTCATGTAAACTTCCTGCAACCACTCAGTACATGTCTTTCTTACACAAAACGAATTACTACTGAAATGAACAACTGGAGATGTCTATTTTTATGATTCTCTACCGGGCGGAGGGGTCAAACAATTTCCTTTCATTGAATTTTTTCATAGTACTCGTTCAATAAAATTAAAATTTAGTAGAGATTTACTTATGTGCATTACAGCATGATACCAAAAATAATTAATATGATTTTGACAAGTATTAAAATTTGAGCAAATTTAAATCAAAATCGCTTCGATGTATGAGCAAAATTATCCTTTCACTTCAATGAATTCACTTCCATAACTGTGATAGAATGAAAAACTGAAGCATACTTTTCAGAACCCTCTTTATCGAAAAAATATCAACCAGTTAAAATTTTTGGATTATTTTGTTATTTCAATTGACAAAATTATAATCATATTTTACTTTGAATGATTAAATTTTATAAATAACTTTATAAATTTTATAAAGCTATGAGTTAAATTTGTATTCTATTTTTATTATAATAAATTTCTAATTCTAACAGAAATTCGAAATAAACCATAAAATTTATAATAAAGCTATAAAATACTTCAGTATATTTACTTATTATTATAATATCATTAACAGATGTCTCGAAAAGAAAATAATAAGACGAAGTCCTGTCAAGAGCAGCAAAAGAATTTGAAATTAGTACTAGTTGGAGATACAAGATCAGGAAAGACTTCCTTAGCTAAAAGGCACACCAGCAGCACATTTACAAATGTAAGTAAATACATATTTGTAAAAGTTTATTTATTGTAGTATATAATATTTTTGAAGCCTTGTGAATAAATAACATCGATATTTTTACTTTAAAATCAATCAATTATGTATTGTCATTTAATGTAGGCTTTAGAACCAATTACTACTAGTAATTATTTGACCTTAAAGTAAATGAAAACGGTTAGAATTTCCAATGTTTTTTTTTAAATAATCATTGTTAATCTTTTATACATACAGGCTTTGGAGTGGTATTTTGACATTAATCGTTTTGATTTTTTTTCTTATTATTAGTGTTTATTGATTATATCACTGATGCTTCTATTTAGACATTTTTTAATAATTGATTGGTACAAAGTAAATTTTTAATTATGTATAGCAAAGTTTTAAAGCCATTTTTATATTTAACCGTCTTCTGGTGATTTGATGATTAATTGTTCAACACATTTTAATTGATAATGACAGAAATATCTTAAAATTTATCGTTGTTCCTGATCCGTTCAGTATCGCTACTAATGGACACGCTGTTTCGTTATTATTTGAAATGGTTTTGAAAATCTCTAATTATATTTAAAAAAGTTTTTGGCATACAATTAAATTAAATTAGTGATAATTGTGATTATTATGGAGAGAAATTTTGTTTGTTTGTCGATGATAACTAATTATTTTGTATAAAATGACGTGTCTGATCAGATTATTCAAAATTCTTGTTTAGTGAATTATTTCATGTCTATATTTAAACTCTTAAATGTATTTGCATGAAGAAAACTATTCCGACGTTATTGTATAAATGTTCATTCTACGAAAGATTGATAAAATGAATATTGTTAATATTAGAATGTACAAATAGACTTCATGTATATTTGTATTTTAGTGCTATATGATAAGAACAAGAATTTGTTTGAATTACAAAATACTCATATGAATGTACCAACGCACGTGCCGCGAAAGTCATTATATATATATATATATATATATATATATATATATATATATATATTTATCAAATCATTCATCAGACACAAATCTGCATTCGTTAAAGTTTTGAATTATTAAAATTTATGCTGCTTAAATAAAAAGGTACAAAATAAGTTTTGATAATTGATGCACTTGTGAACGAGTTGCTAATATTTATATTAGCTTACTCAATTTTAACGTGGTTTTGCAATTCCTGGTTTCAAACTCAATGCCCACCTTGGCAGCTTAATATCAAGCAGTAGTGATATCAGAATATTACTTGGGATAATAGATCTAAAGTATGACCAAGTGAGAATTCCTGGGTATTGCTTTAATAGTTCAATTACAATCCGATATATTTACTATTATAAATAGATCTAATATAATCTCAACAGAAAGAGAGTGGTAAACCACTGGGTTATCGTCTCGAAGCGCTAGACTAATGTACTAAATGTACAACAATAACAGCTTATAGAACAATTTATAGTTCCAAAATAAAAAAAATGAAAAAATAACAAAAAAAGCTTACTTAAAATTGTTAATAAAAATTTTAAACTAATTATTATGACCTAGCACATATTATTTTTAACTTCTCGTAGGGTAAGTTATTGTAATGGGCCGAAAATCGAAATTGAAAATTTTTACATTTCTCGACGTTTTGAAGGTTTCCGAACATTTTGGCATATCTCAGAAAAAATGGATGTGTGTGTATGTATGTATGGATACAAATTTCTAGTCACGTTTTCGGGCGCACGGATCAACCGATTTGAATGGTTCAAAAAACATTCGATCCTTATTGATAGGGAGATGAGCTGATTAGTTTTTTTGGCATAGGCAGGTTCAGCCGTTACGGAGATAAAGAGCAAAGTGTGCAGAAAATAGAAATCGAGTTTTTGAGAGAACGGAGCATCCGATTTGAATGATCTAAAAAACATTCAATTAGTAATGATAGGGAGAAGTGTTCATTAGTTTTTGGCAAAGGCAGGCCCAGCCATTTCGAAGATACGGAGCTAAATGTGTAAAAAATGGCAGTTTTTGAGAGAACTAAGCGTCCGATTTAAATGATTCAAAGAACTTTCTGTTTGTCTTAACAAAATAATTGATTTTGGAAAAAACATTTTTTTGTTTCAACTTTTTTTTTTCAAAAAAAAAAATTTTATATATCGAAAATAATTCAGATTTTATTTTTAATTCTGACTATAGTTCTAATATACTTTAAACAAATAATTTCAACTTTGCAATTCAGTTTATATAATTCTTATAAATATTAGACAAAGTTACAATATTAATAATAATCTATTTGAAAACATTCAGTATTCTTCGAACATTTCGTTACGGTACGGGAAGTTCCAGCAATTTGCCATAAGGCACGATGCCATACACCCCACTAGTTCTCATAATATAATTGATTGATGATTCAATATATAAATTGCTAGAAAATAATACTCTTCGAGAAATTTACGCAACGTGATAGAAATTTCATAATAAAAGTGTGACAATTGATAAGATATATTATTTCAAAGTATGATTGGAAATTATCAATTAATTGGATTACCGAATTATGTTTGAAATTCATCAAATTCTTTCCAAATCGCTTGAATCAAATTGGATACCGATTCTCATGTCAGATGTATAGATTTATGGCTATTTGTAATTTATGTTGATTTTTGAATGTGTCTCAAATTATCTTGAGTATCTTCCTCCTATCTTAGCCCTGCGGTGGGTCTGAAATCCTGAGTCAAGTACTTGCCTTGCTAGTTCCATTCTTCTTGCAGACGACCCTGTGCTGGTGCCAAACATCCGTTCGCATCTTCAATTCTGTGAATTTTTCTCGGACGCCTTTTCTGCTACCAAATGCCGCGCATAATATATAATGATCGACCATCGTTAGGTACATACTTTCACACCACTGTGTCAAACAGGGCAGATCAACATTTTTGTGTTAATGTTTTCACCCGTTTAATATTTATTGAGTTTTTTCCATTAGTCTTTGATTAAATATTCATCACTTTTGTGCCTAGAGAATTTAGTATTCTTAGATTTCGATTATTATTTATTATTTTTTTTTATATAGGGTAGAGCGGGGGCCTAAAGGTCCGCGGGTAAATAGGTCGACAACCGATATCTAAAAAACCAGTAAAAAATGTATAACCAGCTATCACCTGTTTGAAAGTCCATAACAAAAATATTTTCATTCGTTGTTAGTTTTTTTGGTTGTGAGCACTGTCGTTTATTTTACGAGACCTTGATGTAATTTTTAAGTATACGCTTTTTTTTGTTTTATAAAATTCGTTGTTAATTTTAAGTAGATTCAACAGTTTTTTTTTATATACTCTCTAGTAAAGCTTACACCTGGGTGGGGTAAAAAGGACCGACCGAACTTTTACCCTGGCAAAGGTGTATAAAATAGAAAATAGCAAATAGAAAAGAAAATTAAGTTGAAAAGAAATTTTACAAGTGATAGATTAAATAGATTATTCTAACTCTGCTAATTTTAAATTTTCATAATATTGTCTCTTAGTTTAGTTATTTGTAAAATGGGAATGGGAGAAAAAATATTTTAATTATGTATTTTTCTTGGAACATGATTATGTATATCTTTCCAATTACCATTGAGTTATTGACGCTCTAAATGTATTATTATTCTTCTCAGAAAGTAGAAGAGTAACGCACATAATTCAGCCATATGATATGAAGATATATTTACTTATTAATTGCTCAAGTGAACTGATATTAATTATTTGGAATATTAATTTATTTATAATAAATATTATGTTGCGCTCGATAGATTCTTACATTCTATATTTACTAGAAATTTTCAATACTTATAGAGCTTATTTAATATTTTTTTCCCAGTGGTCATATTATTTTAAAACTGTTTAAAAGACGTCTCTCCTTCTTACACTAGAAACTTGATTTTTTTCTATTAAGAGCATCAGATTTTTTGAAACTAACGAGATGGGAATTTTACTACTTAGAGGTGGCCACGCAGGAGGTAAATGAGTGCGGAGTGTTCATTTCCATATTTTATTTAATGAACCTTTATTTCTATTATCAGACTTTGTCATCATATTTCATTAAAACTTATTATTTAAATACTAATGAGTATAAAAGACATTTTATCTATCTTTAGTAATAGTTATATTAATGCGCAAAAAGTATCAAAATGTTATCTTGACTAGAATGTTGACTAAATATATGTGACATACGAGATACCATTTAAATGATTAAAAAAATTATTGTTTACGTAATGAATTAAGCTGAATATTTTAATCTCTTTTAATGTTTCTGAAATGTTCGGAATCGTCTTTCGGTCTTTCGTTTCGTTATCATCTTTCAAGAATTTATAAGAAATGATATATAGACTTTGAAATTAAATCTTGAACTTGCAGTAAGCAGTACAATTGTTTATTATTGTACAAATTATAGTTCACAAGAAATATTCTATTTAAAGAAATTTATCACCCAGGCGTAGAGTGCGTTCAGATATGTGTATGTAAAAATAATTTCGAAGGAAATGAAAGACTGTATAACATCCGCAATAAAAATACTACCACTGTATTTTGTATTATAACGAATAATATAATAAAGTTGTAAGTAGTAAAGTTTTAGCTTTTGTGTTCAACGATATTTTTTATTTTCAAATGCAAGAACATATTTTCAATTTCCCTAACGTAGAGCGATTGCTTTGAAAAAAGTTAAGAAATTCCAAAATATAGAAAAAAAATTCAATTTTTTCAATGAAGAAAGTTTTTCACAGCTTTAAAAAAACTTGAATCTTGAATTAAATTTTTTATTGTTGGTATGAGAAGTTCCACATGCACCCATTATGCAGGTATAAATTATACAAATTTAATTTTTTATTTTTTTTTTATATATTTTTAACAGCAATCAGAACCTTACGTCCTATGAGCTGTTGGGCTGAAACTTCTCATTACTTCGTATTTTAGATGGTAACCCAATGGTTAATCCATCCATATTTGATGATTTTTGTTATTAGAATTAATCTAATAGGGCTGACTTTTTATTGGTGCAGCAATGCCGGACAAGGGATATTTTTACTTGTAAACATATTGCTATCTATATGTCCAAGTGAAAAACGTTGTCACTGCTGCCTGACAACAGGCTGCTCGAAGTGGGTATCGAACCAGGGACCTCTGAAACAAGTCCCGTCGCTCTTAACCGCTTACCTACGGGCGAGCCCATACAAATTTAATGTGTGAAATAATTTTGATTTAATTATTTATTTTAATACAAATGCCAGGAAACAGTCAATTTGAAACATACTTTGGTAATCTATATTTTGAAGTAAAGTTATTACATAAAACTAACACATAAGTGACTTTTGTCACTCATTTTTTTTTTTTAACTTTGATGAATTTTTAAAATTAAGCGACTGAATGAATCTGAATGAAATGTTTATTACGTCTTGTTCTAATACGTTCCGCAATTCCCAAATGAGTTAAACAAACGCGCACTAGATTTGGTATTATAATGTTGAACACATAATATTTGTAGAAGGCGAGGTGTTAAATGGCATTTCTGTGAAACAGAAGGAATGCCGGCACAAGTACACAGGCCAGAGCCCCAGAGTAGTGGCATTGTGATTCTGGGAAGGCAGCGATGAATGGCGAGCCCGAGAGATCGGATCGGGTATCTGATGGGTAGCCGCTTTTTACTTCTTGGGCTCACCGTGAGGTCTTTGTGACCCTCGTGCGTGTCGGAATGCCGCAACACCGCATGTTGTTATGCAAACGAGTTTGTACGTACTACCATTACTACCACGAGGCTATCGTTCATTCATAAGATTTCGTCTCGAGACTGAATGCGCCGCGGTGCATTCACGGCGATTTGGAAGTGTATTGTCGAGATCGTTTACTAATAATAAGAAATGGACTACTAAATTTTATTATCCGACAATATTAAAGATTAAATACCACAAATCTTAGTATTAGGTCCATTTAAAAACTAGTGGTGCTTGGCATCGTGCATTAAGGCTAATTGCTAGAACTTCCCGTATCAAAAATTAAAAATTTAAAGGCTTTTTTTTGAAAACTTCGAAAACATGAGATCTTTAAGAATTTTTAAATTTTTGAAAAAAAAAAGATTTTTTATTTTGAATTTTTTTTGTAACTTTTGAACTTTTTTTCAATAGCCGCTGCATAGCTTTTTAGAGAGAAGATATCGAAGCGCCTAAGCGCCGCGTTGCAGTCTAACGGATAAATATTTGTACGGAACTCATAGAAACATGCACAAAATTTGTACTTATATGAAATATCTGGTAATTTAATTTGCATTCGCATAATGATCATTTTTTACCGACAAATGGCATTCATTTTTTACTTTTTTCCTTGTATCTCCGAAACCGCTGTACCTGCCTTGGGATTGTTCAAGTATTACGTAAGCGGATTTATTACAATTATTTAACCCCCCCTCCCCCTTGTCAGCAAAAGTAAGCAAATTTCTTACCCAAAATGCCCAAAATAAGCAAATCAATAACCCCCCCCCCCCTATAGTGCTTACGTAATACTTAAACGGCCCCCTTCCCATAAATTCAATCACTTTTTTAGTTTGACAAGTAAAATGTTTTTTTAATTATTGAAATCGGACGCTCCGTTCTCTTAAAAACGGAGTTACCATTTTTGGCACTTTTTGCTCTGTATCTTCGAAACGGCTGGACCTGCCTTGGCCAAAAGCGATTCAGCATGTTTCCCCATTAATACAAATCGAATGTTTTTTGAAATATTCAAATCGGTTGACCCGTGTTCCCAAAATCGTCAACGAAAATTTGTTACCGCACACACACATCCATTTTTTCTTAGGTATGTCAAAACGTTCAGAAACTTTTAAAAGTAAAGATATATAATTATTTTCACTTCGATTTTTTGCGTTTACTTATCCTACGGGAAGTTAGTTCCTAAGTTGAATATAGATAGTCTGCGAGCATTATACAAAATGATTAAAAAAATAAACCATTCAGCCTAAAAGATCGATAATTTTCTCTCTTTAGCGGAAACTGCGCTAATATTTGTCAATGGCGTTTTTACATTACGTAAAAACAAAATGACGAATTGTTATTGCGAAAACTTATTCTGGCGCGTTGCCGCACCGGTGTGCCCACTCGGCTTTAATGAATTTCATTCAGTGGGTGGTGAGTACAACAAACACGAAGAAAGGCGTATTTAGTCATTGCTGAATTTTAATATTTTCCTATTATAAAAACTATCTATAATATCATTACCATATTTAGTAGCGTATGCTCACTACAGTCCAACTATTTTCCCTATTTATACTTTTTGATTTAGATCGATATTGAACTAAATGATAGTTCTAATAAGTTTTTTTTTGCCCCGTTGCGAATGTTTTGTATGTATGTTATTTTTATATCACTTGATGTCCATTATAAAATATTGATACCACAAAATTGCAGTATTTCAAGAATAAAATTGTGTCGACGGTGTGAATGTCAATGTTTATTGGCTTCAGTTTGAAAAAACATGTATCTGTTTACGTATTTTGATATGATCTATTTATAAAAAATGTTAACAGTATATTATAGAACTTCAAAAACATACTATAGTATTGCTTTAAAAATATATTTTCGTCGAAATAAAAAATATATATCTAAATAATACAAATACAAATATTTTTGACGGGTATTTTTTAATATTTAGGAGTTCCACTTATGCCAGAAGCATATGATTCCGGGACAACCTTTTTAGAATCCGAAAATATTTACCAATGTTTGCATAATAATTATAAATTTATATTATACTATGATTGTTCTTGCCAAAATATTCTTGGATTTCTGATGATGTGTTTCAGAGGATAGCAAAATTTGCTTTAGCATTAGGTGCTACCAATCCATGATACTTATGTCGATACGTTAGTTTTATACTTCGTATTTAAGCAAATCACTGGTATTTTTTGTTAATTAATGCGACAAAAAAATATTAATTTCACTACTTTTTTATTACCTTTAACATTCATAATTATGTTATTATCAGACAAATGCATAAACATTGTCATATCTCATAGAAGTTAATTATCTTCTATTTATTAATTAATTGTTTTTTTTATTTCAGTGCTATGTGCCTACAAGTTTCGAGAAATACTCATCTTCAACTGAATTATGCGGCATTAACATGAATTTTGAAATCTGGGATACCTCAGGTAATAATACCTGCCTTAAGATTGTTATTTTATATTTTGTTATCTTTATTTTAATGTTTTTTATTTTTTATCTAAGGTTCCTCTGCTTATGACACTGTTCGGCCCTTAGCTTATCAGGATGCTAACGCGTTTTTATTTTGTTTTTCTGTTATGGAACCGCATATGCTAGAAAATATTGTTAATAAGGTAAATATTATGTTTGTTTATTTAATTTACTTTTAGTTGTATTATACTTTTTTAATTTTTAATTTTGAATCTTTATTCTTAAGAAATAAATGTTTTGAATGCGTCAATATTGCATTTCTTTTGTTGCTTGGTATATTTGATTTTTATACAAATTTTATAACTATGTTTATGTGAGTTTAGAACTGTTTTTTTTTTTTAATTTTGATTTGGCCTCGCTTACTCTGAGCATTTAGCCACCTACAACATTTTTATTTATTTACATTTTAATTTTTATATCACTTTCAATCTATATATGTATCCTATTCTATATTCTTCTTCTTATTTTTTCTTCAATTCTTGCTCTTTTTTCAAATTTCTAATTCTATTTACCTTCTAGCTTCATTCCATTTTTTCTTCATTCTTCTTTTAATTTCAGCTCAGTTCCAATACTTCTCTTCTTACTCCTAATACAATTCAGCTATTCGAACTCTGTTATTCCTATTTTTTCTTCAAATTCTACTTAACAACACAATTTTTATTTGATTTCAAATTAACTATACATTTTTTTCTATATTCTAAGTCAATGCTCGCCACACTGATTTTTTAAAATAAATACTATAGTTCTCGATTTAGTTTTCACAAGTGTGAACATAAAAATAATTATTTTTGACCAAAACATTCTTGTTCGTAATTAGTATCTTAAATATATCTCTTTCCACTCGCGAATTCCGAGATTTATATGAATTTTGCAGCCGGAGCGGCGGCATCTGAGTGGAAAGGGTTAATGATATTTGCTTAAATCATAAATTAATTAGATATCATGTTATTATTAATATTTGGGGTAAACTGATCAATCTTATTTAAATTTGCTACTGTTCCTAGCTAGAGTTGGGTACAAACGTAAATCATACTTTATATCAGTAATTTTTATTAATTCTAGTGGTATCCTGAGGTGCAAGTATACGCCCCCGGAGCTCCTATAATTTTATGTGGCTGTCAGGCGGATATTAAAAACGGAGATGTGCTAGTTTCTCCTGAAGAAGTAAGCATGTTAAACAACATTTTCTTTATTTAAATTTTGAGTCATAATAGACGTAAAATATTAATTAAAAACATTTTATGAATGTTTTGTTTCGCTATTTGTTACTAGCTGCAACAAAATAGAAAAATTGTTAACTGTTACAGGCAAAAACTGTGCCTTGACTAATCAGTAATTAAAATAATAGTAACAGTCAAAATATTTCTAGCAACATCACTAATTTTAATTATTAATGATTTGTCCAGGCTATGGTGATAGGACGCAAAATCGGGGCAGTAACTTACATTGAGACTTCGGCCAAATTAGCAGATCGAAGTGTATCTGACGCTTTCGAGGTAGCAGCTTTAGCAGCTACTGGTCGCTTGAGCAAGAAACAAACTCAGGTAATTATTAGACTATCGACTGCTTTTTATTCAGTTTGTATTTGATATAGTTTTAAATATTGAATTCATTATTACAGAAAATCAGCAATCAGATCACCCGCAGCAAAACAAAAAATAGTTACAAAACTGAGTTGAAAATAAAACCAGAAAAACTGCACCATAATGTGACATAGGCAAAAATATTTTTATTTATTTATATAATAGAGTATTAAAAAATATATATAATATTATATATTATAAGATTTTGTAAATATTGTTATTAGCACTAGTCAATAGTTTTGAAACTCCTACTGTGATCATAATACACCAATCTGATATCAGATGCTTTTGTATAATACGCAATTGTTAATTACTTAATATACAAATAGATAAGACTATGAAACTATTTTATTTTAACTTTGTACTATAATAAATCACTGATTTTAAAATTAAAAATCTGATATAGTATTTTATTACATATAAATATATATCTCCGTAATAATTACCTACAAACATATAATTTTGTGTGTTCAAAAAATACCATATAATTTACACTTTCGGCGCTGATGATACATATATATCGACCATTTCAAGAATTATATTTTTTATTTATAAATGTGCTGTGGTTTAATTAATGAAACATCAATATGTAAATGAATCTGATTGCATGGGATAGGCTATATCAGGAAGTAATGTCCAACGAACGCCAAGAAAATTATAGTCCGTCCAGTCATTTAAGCTTAAATGAGCTTAAATTAGGTAAAAATCTCGGAAATCGAGATATCTAGCTGTAAGTCTATAAATAATTGTATATTGACACTTAAAAGTTGTCTCAAAACCTACATATGGTAGGGTGTACGCAACATATGTAGGTTTTGAGACAACTTTTAGGTGGTGATATACAAGTATTTACAGACTTACAGCTGGGTATCTCGAATTCCGAGATGAACTTACTGTAATGACTGGACTATAATGTAAAAGCTGGATTGAACCCATCTCTTTGGCAGCGTATCAGGTTGAATGGTTAACAGTAAACTACTACCATTATATGCACTCTCTCACTTCTTATTATAAATAAATCCTGAGTATATATTCTGGCTAACTCCCATATACGAATAAAAAGAAGAAATATCGTAATATATTTTATTTTCTGATTAGATTTAACGAGTTCCGCTGTGTGGTGGTAGACCACGCCAATTATTGTCATTTATACTTGTTTATCTATGGATCACGCGTTAGCGTCGGCGAAATTTGGGCCACACACCCCTATTTTCCTAGTCGAGAAAACGGTAAATTATATTTGACCAAATTATAGTTAAACTAATGTATGGGGAAATAAGATTTACAGCTAATCAAATGGTGATAAAAATTATACAAGTTTCAATTAATTAAAAACTCTCGCGAGCCCTCTTGAGGTGCGAGGTCGTCACCGGTCGCCAATCGCCCACGTGGCTTACGCCTGAACACTGTCGCTGTGTTAATTTATTTATTTTTAGGATTTTAGGCCTTTTATCTATTATGGCATGAATATTATTTTATTTCAAATTATAATTTTTGTGGATCAATCAATTTCTATAACTTTTTTTGATAATTTTATCATATACGTATGTTTAATTTATTCTCATATATTTATAGTTCCCTAGCACTAGCAGTGGATATTTTCTTACCGTTAGTATCGGAGTTTTAGTTACCATAGAAGAAATAAATGACTTATCATAATAAATACGATAAAAGTATTTATTACGATATAATAATTGTGCAAATTCGGATCGTAATTTCAATAAAATTTGTCAGTGAT
Source organism: Ctenocephalides felis (assembly GCF_003426905.1). Lineage (NCBI taxonomy): Eukaryota > Metazoa > Arthropoda > Insecta > Siphonaptera > Pulicidae > Ctenocephalides > Ctenocephalides felis. Next base: position 4,118 of record NW_020537108.1, on the reverse strand, counting down.
CGGGCAACATTCGTAAAGACCGTTACGGATATCGATATCAGTATCCCATAATTCCTAATGATGGCACAAAGGTTAATGCAAATGCAAAGTGTAGCCCTTTTTTCATTGATATTCACAACTTATTAATAAAGTTATTTATGTATATGTATATATATCTTCGTAATATTAAAGTTAAAGGTGACGATTTATAATATTGTCATACAAGTTTATGGTTTTTCTGTTGTAAATGGTGCAAATTGAATACTATGTGTTAAAAAGTGATATGTTTTTAATTGAACTTTTAGAGAAGTGTTTTGTGGTTAAAACTTATATTTCGACTTGCAGTTGAAATGTTCAGAACCACTTACAACTTTCCAGCCTTTATCAACCAAATAATGTGCGATCGGAATTTGTATGGCAGTTTGATTTGGTAGTTAGTACAGAGTGAACCGTGAAATCTATGCAGAGTAATAGTGTTTAGTTAGTTATATTGAAATTTACTGTATACATAGTTGATGTGGGTTTACGATTTTGCAAACCAAATTAAACCATAATGGAAGTGAGTATAGCTACTAATATAATGATGGTAATTTAGAGTTTACACACTTGACATTAATTTTCCGAAGCTGTGAATTTATTTAATAAAAGTCAACTTTAAAAATATGTAGCGCGATACTTATCACGAACGAAGAATGTCATTTGAAGGAAGAATTCAGTTTCTACGTAAAACTATAATAATAAGCTACACATCTTTTTCAATTCAAAAGTGACTCATCGAAGTTAAAATTATCTCTTGACTTAGCTTGTTGATATATCCTAAATGATATACCTTATATTCTACTAAATACATGTTCCACCTTCGATTATATTTGTATTCATGCAGGTTATAACAAATGAAAAACACAAAACCCTGTTAAATAAGGATATATTTAACATTTTCATGCCTACAGAAGATTAGAGGCAGTCATGTACTGTAATGTATATTAATTATTTATATTTATTTCCAATTTTCTATCCACCAATGTTTTTCAAAACATTTAAACCCATATCAAGTACTTGATACGTAGAATTGATAATTAAAGTATACTGTTAATCCAAAACAAATATATATGGGCATAAAATCCTTTGTTTCTTTTGCAATACTCTTGTCAGCAGAAATTATATTTTTCAACTATATCAACACGCAGTTTTAAGTAAATAATTTTTTGATTGTTTTCCAAATAAATCTGCTTATCATGCATTATCCTATTATTTTTAGAATTTTTTCAACTTGATCCATTTAATAAGTCAACTTGTCTTTCATACTGTTAATTTCTTACTTACTGATAATATTTTTGTGCTTGCTTGTATAAGCTCAAGAAAACAAAATCTTAGTGGATTTTTTAAAAAAGGATGTTTAAGTTAAAGTATTAACGTAAGACACCTAGGATTTTTTTAACAAATTTTGTTTTAATATCAACCTTATTGTTTTTTTCATTAAAATTCATTTTGTTATAATTGTTAAAATCTATATATATTCTTGAAATCTTTGACTTTAATCAGAAATGGAAACAAAACAACAATAAATCTTAAACTACAAGAAAATAATTTTAATTTCTGTATTACAAAAATCTCTTACTTATAAAGGTTTACACGTTCACACTTTATAATTATTAACTAATTGTAAGTCATATATCTCGGGGTTGCAGAAAACTTAGCATATGATTTTATAACTTTATTTACAGCTTCTAAAAAGTCCTTCTCTGTTGCCACTTTCCTACGAGCTCTAATAGCAAACATTCCAGCCTCAGTGCAAACAGATCTAAAAATAATAATAAGCATAATGATTACTAATGACATAACATTAACTTAGTATATTTTATAAGTTTCATATACACATGTAGGGACAATTTAAATACAATTAGTAATGTTCACATTAATTATTTTAAGATAATTGAGTAATGAATTTCATACCTAATTTCAGCACCGGTAGAGTTTGGACAGAGACGTGCCAACAATTCAAAACGAATATCACGTTCAACACTCATACTTCTTGCATGAATTTTAAATATATGTGATCTTCCTTCCAAATCCGGAAGCCCAAATTCTACTTTACGATCAAGACGGCCTGGCCTCATGAGCGCTGGATCTAAGGTATCTGGTCTATTCGTAGCCATAAGTACCTGTAATAGGGGATATTAAAAGATATAATATATAATTTTAATTTAATATCACAGAAGTATATTATGTAAGATGTTTAATTTTAATGACATAAATATTACTTTTATATTGCCCCGGGGGTCAAAACCATCTAACTGGTTTATTAGCTCCAACATAGTCCTTTGCACTTCATTATCTCCACCTGCTCCATCATCAAACCTTAAACACAAGATTATTATTACAAAAAAAATAATAACTAATATTTTACACATTTTGTAACTAATTTAATTTTAAACATTTACTTAAAGACACCAGGTGTTACAAAATTAACAATTCTTCAAATCTGAAACTTTATATTTGCATTGTCAACCTGTCAATTTAATACTTATTGTTGTTTGATTCATATTTTACCTGGCTCCTCCAATGGCATCAATTTCATCAAAGAATATCAAACAGGCTTTCTTAGATCGTGCCATTTCAAATAGTTCACGTACCATACGTGCACCTTCACCTACATATTTTTGGACCAATTCTGAACCAATAACTCTAATGAAACAGGCATCTGTTCGATTAGCCACAGCCCTAGCGCATAAAGTTTTTCCAGTACCGGGTGGCCCAAACAATAAAACTCCTTTCGGTGGCTCTATACCCAGTTTAACGAATTTTTCTGGCTATAATAAATAATAAGATACTTGTACCAAAAGTAAGAATAAAAGTATTTGATATTGGAATAGATTTAATATTCATAAATCAAATAGATTGTAATTTACATACATGCAATAGTGGAGTCTCTACTACTTCTCTTAATTTTTCAATTTGTTCCTTACATCCACCTACATCACTATAGGTAACATCTGGTTTCTCTTCAACCTACAAGGACAACCCCATTATAAATTATTGTATACTATTTTGAAATGATTATAAAATAATTTTATTACAACATAGCATATTTATAAATAAACCTACATGTCATTGTGACTGTAGGATCAATTTTAGGGGGCAGGGGTATATGTATTTGATACTTGTTCCTGTCAACACTGAAATTCAAAATATAAATATAATAATATGAAAACCATATTCATACTAAAAACTATTGGTAGCATATCAAACTAATTTTCTTAACCATTAAACAGTTCACATTCTTTTCGAAATGTTATGATAAAATGAACAAAGTAATTCAATTGAAAAAATTAATGTTAGAAGAGATCACATGGTTTTATGGGGCAAATATTAGATAATACAAATTTTGATGCAATGCTACACATATATAAAGCACTATTTTTTCAACAGTTTTTCATATTTAATATATAATTATATACCCAACACGCATTCCTTCTTCTATATCTGTTGGAGCTACCGAATCTGCCAAATCCACAACAAATTTTGCAAATTGTTTTACATTTATTAGTATTTTGGGTCATCAGAATCGGCGTTAATGATTTTTGTGCATCTGGCAACCTAAGTATAAATACGATATTAACATATGAAAAAATAAATAATGAACAATAAATTAGATCATAAATACCTGTAAAGGCTGTTCATTTTGCAAAGTTTGTTTATCAGCTGCCAAATCCCACAAAGCTGGTGGAGCAAGACCAGTGTCACTTTCTTTAATTCCTGTTAATTCATTTACTCTTTTAATCACAGTCTGTATGTCATCTTCTACTGCTTTTATCGTTTTTGTATAAGGTCCTTGGCCCTACCGAGAAACATAGTAAGAATACTCCACTATAAAAAAAGCTAATAAATTATATGAATCTTAATAATATTGTACTTACATAGCTCTTGAGTAACGCGATGTCCCCTTCGTCCAAAGCTAAAATTGAATAAAAGTATAAGAACAACAAATTTTCTAAATAAGAAAACAAATTTGCATTGTCATACATACATTTTATATCTTTTTCTTCATCTTTCTCAGCATTTTCACTTTACGCATATCATCACCCAAATGGTCAGGCATTTTAATTTTTATATTTCCTACTACCTAATTTACAAATACA
>NW_020537107.1:0-14654 GCF_003426905.1 Ctenocephalides felis | reverse complement strand
CCAATTGGTAAATAGAGCAGCTCGTTGCTAACATTTGATCAATATAGGAGATGTTCTCAATTTGTTTGTCTTATGTGACGCTGATGTTGAGTATAAATATGTTGTATCTCTTAATTCCAAACATGGGAGATAATATTTATACAATGTTGTTTATATATTTTAACTTATCAATGATTTGCACGAATCATTTTCTTAAGGACATAGTACAAAAATTTAAATTTATGCACGCAGAATATCAACACGCATGCGGCTTAAATTTCAACCTTGAAATTTAAATATGCGCAACAATACTGAATTATTTACTATTTCCGCATCTACTATTCAGCATCACAAATTATGAATGGAGCTAAGTGGCCATATATTTTATATAAAAATATTCAATGAAATATATAATATTTCATTATAATTTTCTATTAAATTTTGCAGAAAGTTTTGGAATAATGGTCGCCCCGCCTTATTGTTTGTCCAAGAAATTTGTACAATTCACCTAATATACCCAATAACTAGTAGTATTCGGTAATAAATAAGTTTCCGACTTCGCTTTTATGACCATTGAGTACTATTTTCACTTTCAATCATATATTTGCGAGAGTGCTAATTTTGAAAATTATTTGCAACCGTTAATGAGTGTTTGAGCATCTGGTTTCCAATCTGTGAGACATGTGCTCTGAGGGGGAGCTCATCAAAACACGAAATTTATCAAAAATGCTGAAATGATATGAAAAATTAATCAATAAATAACTATTTTTCAATGTATATTTTTTACATAATATTTTGTAATAATTGACCAATTTTCAAAATGATTTGCAACCTTTAATGAGTGTTTTTAAGCATTTGGCTTCCAATCTGTGAGACATACCCCTGAGGGAGAAATGCCCCTCAAAATACTTCTTTCGGTAATATATGTTGAAATGATATGAAAAATTAATGAGTAAATAATTATTTTTTCTATATATTTTTACATAATATTTTATATAAATTTGTAGCCTGATAAATAAAATATGATATTAGTTGAGAAATTTACAAATTAGATTGTTAGCAAAATTAAGGGGCGCACAATATTTTTTTCTAAGAACTGTGAGGCTTGGTACGAAAAGGTTGGAAACCACTGAATTAATCATTAACTAAAAGTTTTTGTTTTTGTTTTTTTATTAGATTATTATTACATTTTATTAGACATTTATGTGAATAAAATACATTCTATAAATTTACATCATAAATATCATATCTTCATTTGAAGATAACAAAACAATTATTTAAACTATAGTAAATTCACATAACTATTACTTTAAATCTAAATAATATATGTGGCAAAAATATCACAAAAACCACAAAATTAACTAGCAGTATTTGGTATTTATAAATACATCTGACTTTGCTTTTAAAAGATAATTGGGTCGTATTTTCACTTTCAATCTTGTCTTGGCGAAAGTGCTAATTTGGAAAATTATTAGCAAGCTCTAGAATTATGAGTACTATTTATATCGCTTTCCATTTATATATATATTAAATAATAAATGCATTACATATTTATATTAACAACTGACGAAAATTTTCAAACTCCTGTATGTAATAATTAAATTTAACTTTTACTTTCAAATACAATTTATTAATTTATATTTTCTGTTCTTTACAGATTGTGTTTTATAATGGAGCTCAGCTAGTTTCTCAAATGGAGTTGTGCTATGGTGAGTCTTTAACACGTTTTATTTTGCATGTTTTAGTCATAAAATATTTCATTAATACGTTTATTGCAATTAATTGCAATCAACTCTCAATTGCGTAAATATGATCCACATCTTCGTTGTAAAAAACAATCAGGTTATGTAACACAGTAATTACAGAAATTATAATTTAGTATTATACGTATACAATCGGTAGGTGAATTCTGAAGCCTTTATTATAGGAAATTTATTTATTATTGAAGCCATCGGTATTTTATTGCCATTGAGGTCAATCCGCTTTATGCAATTGTACATAAAACCAACTGAGAACTTCCTGCAATGTATTTTATATAACATAAGTAGAATTGCGTCGCAATGTTTAGTTTCTTGTCCCAATGATAAAATTGCATATCGAATTATTTAGAACCGATAGGAAAACACGTCAAATATTTTTGCCTTTAATAGCTCACACGCGCTTAGAGATTTGCTTTAGGCTGGGGTTACATAGAAATCGTTTGATAATTGATCAGATATATATACTATCTATATATACGATAGGTTTTTTTTTTCAATAGCGAAGAAAATGCATTTACGCAAACCACACTAAGATTAAAATTTCAAATTTAAATTTAAGGTATAATTATCATATATTATATACTGACTTCTTTCATAAATGTGCGAACCCTGTTTGATGATGGCATCGATTCCAAATCATTTCGTGCGTACTTACATATATTTGTTTACAGTTTATTCAAGAGTTTTATGTCCAATAGTCAAGAAATACCGTTCTCAATGTTTTACTTACTAAATGCGCAGATTTGTAAACCGGTAAAGCAAGGCCATTTGTAGAGCAAGAACTGTCTCCGGAATTTTTCACAGATGCGGTTACTCCAGTTAACCGATTACTATACAACTACATATTAAATTGATATTGATTTTGTTGGCGTCGAATCAATCGATTGTACTTGAATTGGTTTGGTCACAATTAATGGCTGTCTGATGTTTTTTTTTATTGGAGATATTAAGCGAAGTGCAATGATAGAAGATAATGTTGTTCTATTTTTCTTGGATGCATTAATCAAAATTTGGCATGGATGTACTGTTACAGTCTTATGCAATACAATCATACAACGCATTTTTTGTGGTGATTATTAGTTGTAAAATTGAACTATTCCTAGCAATACAATCATACAACGTTTTTTTGTGATGATTATTAGTTATAAAATTGAACTATTTCTATAATAGGCTTTAAAGTTTTGCAACTTTAAGGAGTTACTTATGAAACTGATTAGCATGACCTATGGTTCAACCAAATTTTTTTATGAGAACTGCTAAACTCTTGCCCCTAATGTTTTTGTACCAATATAATTCCGAAAATCAATTTACATAAACATTATCTTTTACCTTTTGCAATTGACAGAAAATCTGCGGTAAAACAACTTTCTGCATAATTTGAAAAAATATTAAATTAACATTTATTCTCGACCTCACTCTCAGCTTTCTTAACTGACTAGTTAGCAACTGCAAACAAAATAGAAAAATAGAAAAACTTTGTGACGTTAATGATGTGTTTACGTTTATTATTTAGCAGAAATCTTAATGAAACAAATAGAATTATGAATTCAATTATGAAGCGTGATAACAATGCTAACAAATATTGTTTGTATTTTTTTTACTGATAAGAATCAGTGTACTGTTGTGTATCGAAAGCAAATTTAATCAAGATTGTTAATCAATTTGTTTGGCGTAGATTATTTAATTAATAATGGTGGTATTTTTAAATGAAACATGTATTGTGTCACATACTAACTTCATGTAGGGTAACTTATTGTAACCGGCCAAAAATCGAAATTAAAAATTACTGCACATCTTTACGTTTCAAAGCTTTTTGAACATTTTTGGCGTACGGAATAATAGATTTGAATGATTCAAGCAATCGATTCCTATTGATAGGGAGATGTACTGATTAGTTTTTGGCAAAAGTTGGTCCATTCGTTTCAGAGGGGCTAATGTGCAAAAAATGGCAGTTTTTGAGAGTACTAAGCATCCGACTTCAATGATTTAAAGAACTTTCTGCTTGTATTGACAAAACGATTGCTTTTGAAAAAAAAAAAATTTAATTTCTAATTTCTAATTTTTTTTAATATCGAAAATAAATTTTTAATTCTAGCTAAATTAAACATCACTTATATACTTTAAATAGTTGATTTCAACTTTGCAATTCAGTTTATATAATTCTCATAAATATTACAATGTCCTTCATTTTGATTCCGATTAATATAGTTATAGGAAAAATCACAGTATTTATAATAATATATTTTAAAACATTCAATATTCCTCGAATATTTTATTATATACCATAATAAAGTTCCAGCAATTTGCCTTAAGTCACGATGCCATACACTACTAGTTTGAACCTTGCTTTAACCAGTTAAGTGTGATTGACGAATATACTCGTCATGGAGACGTGACAGAATTTTTTGTGTATGACGAGTAAGTCAAAACCGGACGGCGATTTTTAATTATGCTAACACTATATTAATTATATTATTATAACTCATATTTTTATATTTATGTTTTTTTGCTTCTGAGTCTTTCGGAAATTTCTCTTTCATAAAGTATTGATTCATAAAAGCAGGCTCGTTGTTTTGTAATGTAATATATATATAGCATATTCGGACATTTGGTGGGTAGCTGTATTTTTATCTAGTTTGCTAAGACTCAATTTAAACCTATAGTTTTCGAAAACCGAAGGGACAAATATTGCTGCCCTGGCCAAACAGGGACCTATTTACAAAAACAGTATTCTAATTATGGAAATATCAAATAATTTTTTTTTTTTTTTAATTTTTATTTGGCTTCGCTTACTCTGAGCATTTAGCCACCTACAATATTTTTATTTGTTTACATTTTAATTTTTATATAATTTTCAATCTATTTATGTATCCTATTCTATATTCTTCATTTTCTTCTTCTTATTTTCTTCAATTCTTGCTCTTTTTCAAATTCTAATTCTATTTAACTTTCAGCTTCATTCCATTTTTTTCTTCATTCTTCTTTCTAGTTCCAGTATTTCTCTCTTCTTACTCCTAATTCAATTCAATTTTTCGAACTCTGTTATTTCTATTTTTCTTAATTTTTATTCAATAATTAATTCGTTATCATTTGAATGACGTAGAAGTCTTATTTTTTCATTTCTCAATAAATCTGACGACCCAATTTTGAAAATCTGTGTCGGCGTCGTCCAGTCCATTATTGCGTTACCAATGTTACCATGAATGGACGGATGGTGGATAGAAGCCTTTTATCCGTTCTGGAATGCAGTGTAGTGGAAAAGAATAAAACACGGCAAAAAAGAACAAAGAACGACACAATGACAATCGAATCAAAAGCCACAACTCGATATGAAACCAGTGCAAATCGCTCTTTGCACTGTAGCGAAAGTGTGATGACTTCTTGTTCTTATTTATCAGCTATGATGGTGGAATTTCAGTAAAGGGATTTTGAGATAATGAACACAAAATACGCTGATGTATTATGCTATTTATTAGCTAGATTAGATTTATCTGCATTTCTGAATCTGTTTGGAGGTCAGAATCTTTCTAAAAATTTAATTTGTTACACATTTAGATAGTTTTAGGTCACTTAGGTAACATCAACTTTAGGCACGATACACGTTTTGTTAGAAAACTCTGGAACCAATTATCTATAGGATAATAAAAAAAATCTATAGCATAGATAAAGGAAAATTACGGGTCTATAGTGTGAGTTAAATCATTATCGAACAATTAAGAAAATAATTAGATTATCAAATCTAAATTTACAAATTTGAGTAATTAGTTTTTGGGAATGGCTGGTCCAGCTGGTTCGGAGATACGAGGCATAAAATGGAAAGAAAGTTTTTGAAAGAGTAGAGCATCCGATTTGAATGATTCAAGAGATGAGCTAAAAGTGTAAAAAATTGCATTCTTTGAAAGAACAAAGCATCCGATTCAAAAAACATGCTTGTGAAGAAACCATATTGGTTTTTGGAAAAGGCATTTTTTAAAATTCTATTTTGTTCCAATTTCAATTTTTTTTTTAAATATCAAAAATGTTTCGGATTTTTATTTTAATATTATTTATATATTATTATTCACTATATACTTCAAATAAATAATTTTCATTTTGCAATTCAGTTTATATAATTTTTTAGAAATATGTTCCTTTATTCCAAGTCCGCTTGGTCAAGTTGTGTTTGTTTACTTTTCATGTAAACTTTTATTAACGTCTATTTTATAGGCTTTTATATTTTGTCTATAAAATATGAATCATAAAAAGTATTTTATAATAATTTATTTGGAAGAATTTAATATTTTTCGAATGTTTCATTACGGCACGGTTCCAGCAATTTGCCTTAAGGCACAATACCATGCACTACTAGTTGAAATTGAAATCATAGTAAAAAAAATCAATTTCAAATCAAGCAGTCTTAAAAAAAGTTCTCAGAGATGAGGCAAAGACATTTTCTAGTGAATTTAGCAATTTGTTAATTGAGATAAGGTGACCATTCGTCCCGGTTTGACCGGGATAGTCCCGGATTTACATCTCATGTCTTCGGTTTTTCTAAAAGCAATATTTGTCCCGAATTTAGATCTTTTGTCCTAGATTGTCCTGGCTTTTCGAGAAGTATAGATTTAAATTGAGTCTTTGCGATTACTTAATAATATGATAACTACCTTTAAAATATTTGAAAATGATATATGCTATGAGTATGCTTATATGAAACAATATGTTATGAACAAGAAAATTTCCAAATACAAATTTCCAAAGGCGTGATAAAACAGCCTCTCACATTAATAAATTCTAACTTTTCAAAATTAGAAAAACTAACATTTTGACTACCAGGCAGAAAGTGCTAGTTTTTCAAGTTAGTTGTGAAGAGAATAGAACAGAATTTTATACAAAAACTTGGATCGAAAAATATAAGATAATATCATAGGTAAATGAAGTGTATACTTAGCATATAATTGAATAGTGAAGTTCTTACTAGAAGTCCGTAATTATGATTTAAGTTATTTAGCAGACTCCCTCCCGCCACCGTCCTGGATAAGCATCACTAAACCTTGACACCCCAGTTTTGACTTGAAAAAATATGGGCTGAAAGTCGAAATTGAAAATTTTTACATTTCTCGACGTTTTGAAGGTTTCTGAACATTTTGGCATACCTCAGAAAAAATTGATGTGTGTGTATGTATGTGCGGATACAATTATTCGGTCACGTTTTCGGGCGCACGGATCAACCAATTTGAATGGTTCAAAAAACGTTCGATTCCTATTGATAGGGAGATGAGCTGATTAGTTTTTGGCAAAGGAAGGCCCAGCCATTTCGAAGATACAGAGATAAATGTACAAAAAATGACAGTTTTTGAGAGAACTAAACGTCCGATTTAAGTGATTCAAAGAACTTTCTGCTTGTTTTAACAAAACAATTGATTTGAAAAAAAAATTGTTTTACATTTTTTTTCTATTTTTTTTTTTGTATATCGAAAATAATTCAGATTTTAATTTTAATTCTGACTTCTAATATACTTAATATACTCTAATTCTAATATACTTGAAACAAATAGTTTCAACTTTGCAATTCAGTTTATATTATTTTTATAAATATTAGACAATGTTACAATATTTATTAATAATAATCTATTTGAAAACATTCATTATTCCTCGAACATTTCGTTGCGGTACGGGAAGTTCCAGCAATTTGCCTTAAGGCACGATGCCATACACCCCACTAGTTTAATTCATCAATTCATCTATATATTCTATTGACGGCGGTAGTCAAGTGCTAAATAGTTTCAGAAGTCTTCCCTTTCATAGTAAATCTGCCGAGTGCCGATCATAATAATCCCCGTCTTCCCACTTCTAATAGCGTTCAGTTCCGCCGTTGACCACACGCACACCGCAGCGGCGCACGTGCACGTACGTATACCTACCGGCTGCATTGGCAACGTCCGTTTCCTTTCGGACTCTTCAGTACGCTATCGCTCTCCGAAGAGAAAAGATAAAGGACAACAAATTGTACTTGAGAGATATAAATGAAATTTTCATATTGGATCAAAGATAATACAATAGTTGACTGTGACGTTTGTCTTTTGTAATTTAATTAAAAATATTCTTTATTAAAGAATACGTTATGATTGAATCTTGGTGTACTAGTTATGAATTTTTAGTGTTCTGTTTTAAACAAAGTGAAAATAATTAAAACTGAATTTAATGAACATACTCAAAACACGTCAATATTACCCATATCAACTAAAGTAATGATGAACTTATGTAAAAAAAAAACAAGATTAAATGAATCTTGATGTATGGCTAAGTACGGTGAAAAATTAGTGTTCTTTTTTAACCAACGATAAAAAAAAATCAAACTTATAATCATATATATTTGTCTAAACTAAAATAAATATTAAATAATTAAACCAAATATTTCAATACCAAAAATATGTTTATTTAATTTTAAAGAATATAATATATAATAAAAAAAATCTAGTTAAATGAAATATTATTTTTTTAGATTTAATTAAAATTAAAGTACATATATTGTTTTATTTACTATTACGTTTGATGAAAAAATATTACTATTATATTAACATAATAAATACAATCACGATTATCTACCTACTTAAATTTTTTTTTTTTTATTCTCTTATAAATTACAATCTGTCTAAATAAAAAGACATTGAGTAATTAGTTTGACAAATAACATATTAAATTTTAAAAGAAAAACCCAGTGGTTCACCTTTATTAGTGTACTAAATTATATATAATTTTGGTATAACTTAAATAAATTTGAAGTATAAATTTTCATTATATAAAAACTCAATTGCAATTTTTTTTGTTAATCAAAACTTCAAGTTTTTTAATACAAAATTGTTGAGGTTTATACAAAGTAAAAAATTAAACCTAAATACAAAAATATAAATAATAAACAGAATATTGACAAAATAAAATAACAAAACATTGAAATAATAATCTCAATTACAAATGAGATAAGATTAAATTTCAACTGTTATTTTCTGGAGAGTTGATTAAAATTGAAGTGACCTAAAGTTGTTTTTGCCTACTACTATTTTATTTTTGTTGTGTTTTTTACAACGTCTGCTAATTTATTGGCAAGCCAACGAAAGTGACAGTGCGCGCGTGTGTTTACGGTTTGCAAAAAGAATAATTTTACGCAGATTTAGAAAGTGAACCGAAATTGTCGAGTGTTTTGCAATCGATGAAAGAACGCCCCTGGAGACTGTCGAAATTTTTCGGTGAGCTAAAAAATTTGTATTTTTATAAGAATCAGAGCAGAAATGTTGTAGGAAGAGATGGATAGATTTTTTTTGTTGAAATGTTTGTGAGTATAATCGCCATAAAGAAGTGGCAGTAAAATGTTTATGAAATTTATTAAGTTAGTTGACTGTGATTGACGAGTATACTCGTCATGGAGAAGTAGCAGATTTTATGAAATTTAATTTACTCGTCAAATGGCATAATTTGTGTTAATAAACTTATATATTCACCATGCGAAGAATGAAAGACCACTTACTTTTTTAATTGCAATTTTTGAAGAAAAAAATCTGACATGTCAAGATATTTGGATCCGTTTTAGTTTAATTTAACAAAAAAGATCAATATATTTATCTATTTTGAGAATTTAATATATAGCATGGAATTTTAAATTTTTGGAAAGTAACCTCTATTTTTGTACTAGATACTTTTTTGGAACGTAACTACCATGTTATACATGAGTTTCCTGTATTCTAATTTTTGTAGGAATACATCGAAGCGTTACGAGGAAGTTAATATTCCGTTACAAATATCACACAATTAAAGCCAAAGTATCTCATTTGTCACAAACTAATTGACATGTAATTAGCAAGTTAGTTGTTAACTATTATATGTGGCATGCGACAAACGAGTTTGTCTCAGGATATTGTTAATGATCTATCTCAAATTAAAATGTACTAAGGATGCACTTGCTTCCGAATCATATTATCTCATCCTTCATCTATTTTTTACTCCACGGTTGTAATTAATCTTATCTACCAGATATTTAGTAATCCAAAGGATGGTTGATTATTATAGACAGTAATGGTCAAAAAGATCAAATATTAAATATCACATCACACATCCATGTAAATATAATAAAATGGTAAAAATTTTATTGAATTATTATTAAAAGTAAACTTTATATCAATTATTTGGAATTTATTTCCTTTTGTGTTAGGGATAACTTATCATGACTAAATATGATTGAACTATTTGTTTTACCTTTTATTGATTCGCGAAATTTAATTCAAATCACGCAATTTTTTCCTCTAATTATTTTTGTACTTTCTTCCATAGTGGTTTTCATGTTTAATTAACAGACACCCAGAAAACATGATTCTACCAATTACCAATTTCGACGAATTTAAAATAAATTACTTCGTGGCCAATGTCATATGTGAATTGATGGATTGAGCTCTAAGGCCTTTTACAACATTTAAAATTTAATTTACAATTAGTAAATGCATTAACGGTTGTCATGTTTTGAGACAACCGTTGCTTCTAAAACACCCGAGGCGTTTAGCAGTGCCAATCGGTTATATTATTATTAGATGTTTTTGATATGATCAGATAAGTACATTCAGATTGAAAAATGTGACCGAAAAATATTATGTATATTATATCCGTTGATCTCACAATTTAAGATAATAATAATTTAAAAACTGATCTCACAATTTTTAAAAATTACAAAAATTTGAATAACTTATGTACGCCATAAAAGCCTGAAAGCAGATTTAAAACAAATACCATTTAAGTTATTTAAAGAATGAATCTGAAACCTTTCCACTAGCGAATTGCGGCATCCGAGTAGAAAGGGTTAAGTCTTGAAACTTGCCACTTACAACTACTTACTTCATACTCATAGCCGCAAAATATTTAAACAACTTGACATTTCAGAATATACTCATATATAAAAAAAACTCATTCTGCTTGACGAGTATATTCGTCAATCACAGTCAGCTGGTTAACAGACACTCATCTTTTATGCCTGCAACTTTCTTATAGAATTCTAGAAAATCTTCTATTGCGTCATTTATTTAAATTAGCATAAACACACATATTGTTCAGTGACGTTGATGAAATCCATAAAATACTGCATTGTATCCATTTTGCAATTATTTATTATATGCGTTTAATTCCAACTGGTAGTAAACGAGTTTGTGAGTGAAAACATATGTTCATTTTATGGATTTTCGTGCTGAAACAATATAGGTAGAATTTAGATATGATATGTGGATTTGCTTGTATGATAAAAATTTTGTGGAGTTTTTCATATCAAATATGAAGGTTTCAATATTAGCCATAATATTATTATCGATATCATTATTCCAATTAAAAATAAAGTCTATTTGTTTCTTTATAGTAGAGCAGATTATACGGAATAAACATACTAAGTATTTTTATTGCTGAAAGAATTTTATCGTTATTTCAATTAAATACACATTATTGTATATTATTTAACTACTTTTTCTAAACGTTGTGTATTTTACAATATTTTCTTACCATCTGCATATCTTGCAAATTAATCTTTGAATATCTTGCAAATTAATCATAAAATTGTTTATAAACTGTTTTTAATTTGCAAAGAATGTATTTTTAATAAAATACATGCTCGCTAAAGAATTTGTTACGTTTGAAATTCTTAACTATTTATATTTTTAAATTCTTGACATTTTTACTTAGCGTATTACATTATTATTAATTTCAATTAACAATGTATAATTATATAATATTGCGTATTTTTACACTGAGTTACAATAACATATTTATTAATTTCTTATGCACTTAGAAGTTTGAATGCATATCTGAAATTTCTTGTAATAATTAATCATTAAGTTATTCGTAAACTTTTTTTAATTAGTAAAAAATTTATTGGTTTTAAACAGAATAATTATACTATTTTTAATGATAATATACGACCTAAAGAATTTGTTATATTTTAAATACTTAAATACTTATATTTTTAACTTTTTGACATTAGGGGACAACCATTAATCAGTAATCGATTTTTAGGGATTTTTTAGGGTTTATTATATTTAATTTCTATTTTTATATCTATTTCTATCTTTATTTTCTATCTTCTATGATTTTACCCACTTCTTGATGAACTCCAAGGCTGAAATAAAAGTTGAAAATTATCATTTTATAATATTTTCTTATTTTCTCCATAAACATCGTATGTTTTTACAATCTAATAGTGAATTTAAAATACGGGATCAATTTCAAAACACCTGGAAACCCACGCACCGTTTACAATCACGATCAATGAAATTAATTCTGATTCACAATGACAATAGATTAATTAAATATATGATACAATCAATAATAGTATATATATATATATATATATATATATATATATATATATATATATGTGTATAGTATAGTATAGTATTACAATTTGCAATACCGGATTGGACGGACTACTGGACAACGGATGGATGCGCCCGTTCAAAGACTCTTTCATAACGCATAAAACGCTCGGTTAATGAAGGCGGGCGGAGGCACACTATGAACTCTGTTTCATTTTAAAAGAAATTTATTTCATTATCGAACTTTTCATCTATCTTATTATAGCATCCATTTTTCCTTCAAACTAATAACTTATAAAACTTTTATTTGCTATATATTTGTCGAATGTAAATTTAAGGTCACACTTATTTTGTAAAAATGTTATTATAACTGTAATAGCTATTTTTGGTAAACAGTTGAATTCTATGTGACACTAAAAAGATATTATAAGCGATTCAAAATAATGGGTACTGACGATTTTTTCACTTAAAAATAAACTAGTGGTGCATGGCATTATGCCTTAACCAGTGGTTAGAGTATTCAGTGTGAAAATTAAAAAAAAACAATTTTGCGTTTTTTTAGATATTTAAAGTTTAACTATATAAGAGGATTTTTTAAATTTTAAGCTATTTCAATCCTTAAACTCGTTTTTCTCAAAACTGTCTTTTTCAATACGATGTCCCCAAAACTTCTAGAGCTCTACTGGATCGTTTCATTAAGAGACTGCTAATTTTAAAAATTATTTACATTTTTACTTTTTTTGTACTCTCATAAATTATATAAAAATATAGTAAAAAAAATTGATTGCCTTTTTTACGATGACCTAAAAAAAAGTCCATGCTGCTACACTAGAATACCCCTTTAAGGCAAATTAACTATTAACAATTGTTTTAAATATTTCAAATAGATTATTATAAATACTACTGATTTTATTATCCATATTTTATATTGCTTAAAAATATTTAAGTATGTTTACTAGAGACTATATATAAGCGGAACCTAATCAAGCTCAGTTTGAATGAATCCATTCAAGGATCTTACCTTTTATTTATAAGAATTATTTAGATTAACGCGTATAAAATATATAAATTTTGAAACGGAATTTAAATTTAAAATTATTTACATGAAGTATGTATGTCTAAATTTTTGAATTTTAAATAACTTTGTATATTTTTGTAAATTTTAAGAAATCATACAAAATCCAGAAAACATCAATTATAAAATAAAATAAGTGCACCGGAAATATTAAATTTTCAATATGCTCTTATTTGAAAAATGTTATGGAAGACTGATGACATAACATAGCTACTTTATCCCAGAATAAAATAAATATTCTAAATAAGATGCTAAAACGTAATACAAATTTAAGAAGATCGAACACTATATACTTGGCTTTCTCGTGGCTTAGTATTTAGAGTTATGGACAGCTTCGATTCAGGAGTTTCATGTTTAATACTCGCTTCGGACAACTTGATATCAAGCAGTAGTTATATCGGTTTTCTCTTGGATATGTTGTAGATAGCAATATGTCATCCACATTAGAATGATTAGATAATAAATTCTTCAAATAAAGATAGAACAATCATTGGATTGCCACCTGTAAATCAACATCCATTTTTTGTTAAAAATGATACAAAACTTAGGTTTTTAAATTCTCATTTAATATAATATGATAAAAAAAAATAAAAACACTTGTTGAATACTAATGTTTAAGACAATTTTATTAAAAGTTTATATAACTTCTTCATTAATGCTAATTATAATAGTATACTATATATGTTGTGGCCCTTATGATTGTTTTATCAATATTTTACGCAATTTTTTTTTGTTTTTTATTATATCTTGCTATAAAATCTATTTGAAACATGACAAAAGTGGAATTCGAGAAAAACTATTCGAAAAATGCTAGTTATTATTTTATGATGTATGAAATTACAGCAAACCTGCAGCAAAATTGATTGCATTCATAATGTTATACCATCGACAATTTTAGTTACAAAACAGAGTATATATAAATTGCTCTATAAAATTACATATCGAAATGAAAATTTCAAATCAATTTAGTTTTCAATAACTTGTTTCTTTTATATCATGTTATATATAAAGAGTATGTATAATAGTGCAATATATTTTATCTGAATTTCAATTACAGTTAACGGCCTTTGATAGAAACTTGTTGTTTTTCTAAAAACTTTTCTGATTTAAATAGTCAACTAGTTCTTTGTAAAGAAGTTTTTGCATCTAGACTTAAAGTATATTATTAACTTTTAAGATAATGGGACAAGTTATTGAAAAAACGAGATCGACCAGTATACAAAGTGATGTATGTTTAATGCGTCTGCTCTATGGTATTGAAATCAAGTTCTGCTTGGTAAAAAAAAAACTTTTAGCTAGCCTTTTTTTATATAAAATACTAGTGTTTTTTGTTTGCTAAACAACGTTTTATTCTATTTAACTCGTACTAAAAGCTTTTTCGCATATTTTCACGTAACGAGCACAAAATGTCGAGAAAGCAAGTTGAGATATTTTTGAGTTTCCTGTGCTGAACTTTACTTACAGCTTGAACTATATTGATTTTACAAACAACTTTGTTAGATCTCGTGAGAAAATACCTGCAAT
>NW_020537106.1:0-23397 GCF_003426905.1 Ctenocephalides felis | reverse complement strand
GTAACGAATCTTCTATTAATTATAGATACAGTTCTTAAAAATTCTGCTCATTCATGAAAAAGTGTTATTACTATTTTACAAGTAAGTATTGACACTGACTACATATGAGTATATATATATATATATATAAAGCGAGAGGTTTTTCTTCACGTGTTGACACGTAACTCTGTCTCCAAACTAACAAGATGGCTTTTGGAATAAGCTTTTTTATAATAAAACAATATATTTATTTTAAATTTTACAATTTCAAAAATTTTCATAACTTGATTGTTTTTTCAATTTTTTATTTCTTACTTATTTTTCGTTGCAAGTTGCATTTGTGTTGTGCTTTGTGCTTTTTTTTTTAAATTTATTGTATGCACTGAAGATGGGTCAAATCTGGACCCGAAACGTATGTTCTCTTAATTAAAACATTTTGCATTAAAACTGTTTTTTAAATTATGGGATGGATGCCCAAGAACAAACAATTTTGATCATATATATCGATATATATATATATATATATATATATATATATATGTGTGTGTATATATGTATAATGTGTGTACGTGTTTTAGTGTTGATCTGCTTTAAATTATTTATTCAACGTTTCAAAAAAGCAATGCAGCTTTGAAGCAGTATAATAGATATACATATATATATCTATAGATATATATATATATTTATATATATAATTTATTAAAGTAGCATTTTATAAATTAATTTTGAGAAATAAACTTTTTTTCAATAAATGGTCTCCTTAAGTAAAAATATTTTTTTTAGCTAGAAGGGATGAATTAAAAACCCCAGAATTAACATGCATGTCCAATTCCTATCCAACTTACGGTCGGAGTATCCCGCTCGAGGACGGATAGGACCAGCGGTCAGGTCAGGAATACGGATATGACAAGCTGGACGCACGTTGGATCGATCGTGCTGCGCTCGAAGAATGTTCGCATGCGGATCATCTCGTGCTGTCTGAGACACACACATACATTTTTTCACAGGTATGCCAAAATGTTCAGAAACCTTCAAAACGTGAAGATATGCAAAAATTTTTGGGAAGTTAATAATCAAAGTTATTGATCAATAATTAATAACAATGGTTTTAAATATTTTCAAAGATATCATTTCTATATATGTATTCATTTATATAATATATAGTGACTAGCTTATCGCTCAAAACTCTTGAAAATATTTAAATTAAGAAGAGTAACTGAATGATCCAACTGAGGATATATTTAATACGATTACAATAACGCGTATAAAATATATACATTTTAGGCCGATGTAAATTTTAAATTTATATTTAAAGTATCAAATTTTATATAGTTTTTGAAAATTTTGAAAACAAAATTATGGAAATTTTAAAATTTGTTTGAACGGTATAAGTGATCATTAGAAATTAAAAATCTTGATTCCGAACTCGAAAAAAATAGTAACAAATTGATCATATTTTTAAAATCTCTATAAAATATCCGATATAATTGATGTGCATATGTATAATGATCATTATAGACCGCTAAATTAATTTTTTTTTTACATTTTTCTCTGTGTCTCCAAAACCGCTAGCCCTGCTCTAAAAATATAATCATTTCTTTATTTTGTCAATACAAGTAAATTGTTTTTTTAAATCATTCAAATGGGACGCTACGTTACTTCCAAAACTGAATTATTATTCTTGGCACTTCTTGTTCCGTATCTTCGAAACGGCTGGACCTTCGCCAAAAACTTATCAGCACGTCTATTAGCAGTAATCGAATGTTTTTGAATCATTCAATCGGTTGATCGATGCGCCTCAAATCGTGGTCTAAAAATTGTATCCAAACTACACATACACTCACACACACGCATACATTCATACATATAATGTGCCCGCGATTTGGTGCTCTACGGGACGATGTGCAAGAGTCATTGGACAAAGAATTACCCCAGGTAATGTTGTTGAAGTGATGCTGACAAGTGAAGCTGCTTGGAACGCCATAGACAGATTTGCGAGAGAGGTGCTAATTGACCTGCGTTCTGTGGAAAGAGAAAGGGCGAATGGGACTTTGCCCATTTAAACGATGAGTATAAGTTTAAGAATTTTAACACTCATTATAACAAGTAAATAATTATAACATTCTACATCCTCCCCCCACAAAGTATTGCTTAACGGCAGTTTCCGTGGCGACCAGAGGCAAGGGGCAAAGCGCAGGTTTTAGTCGGTATTATACCAGGGCGGTATTGAGTCCGACATACCCAGACAAAACATCAGTCTGGAATGCATAAAGGCATTTCTTCGCTATACAAAAAAACACATACACTCAAGCACATACACTCAAACACATACACTCAGACACATACACTCACACAGAGAAACCTGTGAATCGCCAAGATATGCTACAATTTTTATTATCGGTTTTTGGCGATTACTATAACTTACACTACG
Organism: Ctenocephalides felis; assembly: GCF_003426905.1. Classification (NCBI taxonomy): domain Eukaryota; kingdom Metazoa; phylum Arthropoda; class Insecta; order Siphonaptera; family Pulicidae; genus Ctenocephalides; species Ctenocephalides felis. The sequence continues at coordinate 20,987 of NW_020537106.1, read as the reverse complement.
GGAAGTTTTTTTTTTTATTTATTTATTACATTTGACCGTTTGGTCATTTAGCCTCATATTACATAAATAATATGTTACAAAATTATAAATATCAGAGAAATACTATTTTACAAAGAGTTTACAACATAAGATTGTGACTTAATCCTAAAACCTTAATAATAATACTTTATTTTATAAACTATATTTAATGGTTACTATTTTTGTAAAAAATATAGATTAAAATTTATAATATTATTCATCATTAGTAGACAAATGCTATTGTTGTGTTAATAGGAAAAATAAAGGTATATTATACATTCTATGTATGTAGTAAGGATGTTCTTTGATTAGCATAGAAAGCTTGACCACTTCCAAAAGATATGGTCAAGATGTGAATTTCCAATCCGCAAGAACAGAAGAGATCTTCTGCCATGCCAATTCTAAAAGATGAGATTTGCAGAATGGTGTGGGCGATCAATACGATTGATAACGGTTATTTCGTCTTGTTCAACTTAGATTTGGCAAAACCATGTACTGAAAGACACTTTAGTTTGCAAAATTTAAATAAAGTTCCTTTTCTGCCTTCCATATCATATTCGTTTTGCCATAACCTTAATCCTTGTTTCCTTACCCAGCTTTTAGGTCAGACGCAGGAGCCTTTCTTGAAGGAAAATTTGATAAACAGGCTTCTCTTGCAAGACCATCCACATATTCGTTCCATGGATATTGGAGTGCCTTTGTATCCATACTAATTTGATCGTGTTTTTATTTTCTAAGACGCTTTCTATTTTGTGGATGGTGTCAAAAATTAAACCATTGCAATTTTCTTTACGATGGTTTAGAGCCAGAAGTGCGGATTTACTATCTGTTAGGATTATGGTTTTTGGAATCTTTTCTTGTATAGCAAAGTCTAAAGCAGCATTAATACATGTAAGTTCTGCCGAAAAGACTAAGGCAAAATCCGGTAAATTAAATTGTAAATATTTGTCTCTATTAGGTACATAGACAGCACACCCCACTTTATTTTCTAACTTGGAACCGTCAGTGTAGATAACAGTAAAATCTTTCCATTCCGTGTCTAACCAATTCTCAAACTCCCTGTTTATTATATTTTTATTGGAATGATGAGTCATATAATTGAAGTCATTCAAGCCTATATATTCTTGGGAAATGAGTAAATCCAAAAATGACTATGGTACGGTAGTTTATCATTTGTAATTATCAGGTCTTCTAGAGGTTTCAAATTATAAAATCCAGTTATTAATGGAGTGTGTAGGTCTGTTTTTCCAATAGTTTACCCTAAAATGCAAAACAGCTAAATATTCCAATTGCTTCGGGATTCGTTCTGAATCCGAGTTGAATTTTTTAATTGAAAATCTATTAGTTAGTATTTGTTTCCTAATGTTCAGTGGGGCTTCCCCGGCTTCCGCTAAAACGGCAATGCGAGGCGTTGACCTTATAGCTCCCAAGCACAGTCTTAAAGCCGAAAGTTGAGCTTCATCTAGTAATCCTTGTATATTGGTTGAGATTCCTCCGTAAATGAAGTATCTATAATCAATATGTGATCTAATTATGGATTGTAGATAGCTAAACATGAACTTTGGTAGACTCCCCAGTCAATTCCAACCAATCTTTTAATGATATTCTTACCTGTTTCACATTTTTTGATCACCTCTTCAACGTGCACCCGGAAGGTCATCTTTTTATCAAAGGTAACCCCTAAAATTTTCACACTATCGTATATTTTACACATCCAATTCCCCATATTGATTCCTTGAGGGTAAAGGAATTTTCTATGCCTGGTGAACAGGATACCCTTTGTTTTGACCAAGAAAAGGTTTAGGTGGTTGGACCTCATCCATTCTGAGACACCTGTGATCGACCACTTGATTTTGTGAATGCATTCCTCAAGTGTGTTGCAAGAAATGTACAAAAATAAATCAATAGCATATTGTAGTTTCTTAACATCGTCTTGGGTAACTGCAGTAAAGTCCGACATATAAATATTAAATAATAACGGACTCAATATAGAACCTTGTGGTAAGCCTGTAAGAGCTACTCTGGGACCTATTAATTTATTTTTATTTTTTACATATAGCAACCTATTGGTTAGTAAAAGAATTATCACTATCATAATATTAGAGGGAATATTCAATTTCTTAAGTTTGTTAAGTAAAATGCCATGATCGACATTATCGTAAGCCTTATGTATATCCGTCGCTAACAATAGCAGGTATCTATTATTCGAATTAGATATATGAATGTCATTAGATAAGATTCTTAAATTAAAGATGTCATTAAATAAGATACTTAAAGCTTAGATGAGTTTCTATTATTTTGTTGTTAAAAATTTTAACTATATTCCAAAGCTTTGATGTATTAATATTACTATTGAGTGAGTTTGTAAAATTGATCCACTTTTTCTCTTTTGGATTTGAGATTTTTTTTGTAATAGCGTTTATTTTTGTTACTCAATAAAATTGTTGTAAGTAAACTCGTCTACCATCTTTTTGTACGCTATTTTTCTTTGTCTGATCTGGTTTTCACATTCTTCGTCCCACCAGATAGCGGGTTTGAATTGCTTAATTGCCACTGTTTTACGTTCCTTGAAGTGTTTACTAGCTGCTTCGTTTATGATCTCGATAATGGCTGCATATTTAGACTTATGATCCTCATGGAGCATAATATTTTTTAGCTTATCTTCTATTTCTCATGCGTAATTCTTCCAATTGGCTTCTTTAGTATTCCATTTTCTGGAGGGATATATATAGTCTTTTACATCAAAATTAGTCTTTAACGTAATGTTAATCGGCAAATGGTCAGATCCTAAGCTGCCCGTATAAATGTCCCACTGGATTTTATCATATAGATTATTGGAGCAAAGAGTAAGATCTATTAGCGTTTCTTTCCCATTTCCCTTGCTGATAGTGGTTGGTCTTCCATCATTCATTATGTTGAGGTTTAGATCTTCAATTATGCTGTACAAAATCTCACCTCTTCTGTCAATGGAGGCACTGCCCCAAGCTAAATTTTTGCAGTTAAAATCCCCTATTATGAGTATTGGCATGGAGATAGTTTCAATTAAATCTTTAATATTCTTGAAATATTCCTTAGAGTTCGGCGCACAATAGATTGAAATGATACATACAGGGTTTTCTAATTTTAAAATCACTGCACACATTTGGATAAGATGGCACTGAAATGGGTGGTTAATTTTCTCGCATAATAAGTTGTTTTTGACTAGAATGGTAGTACCACTATAACCGTCAACTCTATCTTCTCGAAAAATCCGATAACCTTTGATAAAGTATTTATGACCTTCTTTAAGCCAGGTTTCGGACAGACCTGCCACATGAATTTTATGAGACCACAGATAATGTTCTATACTACTCTTGTTTGCTAACATTGATCTACAGTTATATTGTAAAATGTTTATTTGTTTCATAATGAAAGAAATACTGATTGATTTATTTTTCTGAAGTCACAGGTAAATCCTTATTAGATTTTTTCTTTTTTAAACTTGCAGGATCTATTTTGTGTTCAATTTTTACCATTTTGAGAAAAACATCACTTAACAAATTTTTCAATACGGGATCATTTGGATTATAGATGTCCTTTAGCAGCCTAATGAAATGATATAGGCCACCTGATGCGTTAGGATCTTCACTTTTCCTAATGGATTTTACTTCATTTTCTGAATCGGAATCTGATTTGTTTTTTAATATTTTCTAGGGTTTATAAAATTTCCCTTGTCAGCCATATTTTCTTTACAAACAGGTTTTATGCTATGTCCGATTAGAGCCCCATTCTTTTCTCTCTTGGTTGAGGGTAGAACATGAATCCTTTTAGGTTTATCAAATGTCTTGAAGTGTGCAACATAACCTTGGTCTTCCTCCTCTTCCAGATCCGATAGAACCATGAATTTATTGTTTATTAAAACCCCACTCTGGTTACAGTTCTTGATTTTCATTGGAGGAAAATCTTTATCTTTATTCAAGCTGCTAAGGTTAACTCTAACTGTTCTCGAGTATTTATCGTTATCAAAGATTTTTTTTGCTTTGTAGGAAGATAAATTCTGTGTTGCCATTAATTCATTAATATTTTTATATCTTTTATAGATCCTGCAATCTTTATTATAAGCCTCGTGGTTATCTTTGCACAGGCAGCATAGATAGTTGGTATCTTCTAAACATACGTCTTTAATATGAGGACCGCAAATTTTGGACACCTTAGGTCGTTCCGGAATTTTTCCCGAACGTGGCCAAAACGCCAACATTTGTGGCATTGGGTGATCTTCTTAATATATGGGCTGACTGGGCATTTAACAGAATGTATACCTACCTTATCCGGCAGAATTGAACCTCTGAAAGATAATTTCACGCATTGCGAGTTAATTCTGCGCTTGTTGATGGTTTTTGGTACAAAACACTTTACGCCTATTATCGGAATAACTGATTCTATCTCTTCTAATATTTCTTCTGCCGTGAGATTAATGTTTACATCAAAGATTGTACCTTCCCTAATTAATAGGTATTTAGGAATGTAAGCTTTCAAATTATTAGCAGTAAAAAAATTATCGTGAAGAAGGCTATTTGCTGTTTTACCGTTCCTAAGAACTAGTTTGACTTTATTGTTACCAATCACAATAATCTCCAACAAATCTTCTTTCGATCGTGATCTTTATAGTAGTTTTCCGAGAGCCATCGGGTGTAAACGTCCAATGTTTTTACTTAAAGATTCTACGTAAATGTAAAAAGGTCCAGTATCACACATATCAAAACGATTCGGAAAACGAATTTCATCAACGTTAATTCGATTAGAATTTTCATCACTAGGTACTTGCTCAATCATTTCAATTAACACAACAAAAATGCGGTTAATTTACTTAATTACCACTTAAATTAGCATAAAATACACAATGTTTATACGACACGGCGTGCCCCCGGCAAGGGGACACGTGTTTAGCGGTATCTATTTGTACACAATGCAGTCACTAACACAGGTTACTGGACAGGTAGGAGAAATATTAGTACGTTTTGATATTTATGTAATGCTTATTATTTATTCACCGATGTTAACAGCTCAACGTCTGAACGAATACCGAGGTACGGGAAGTTAATAATAACATTTTTATTTAATAGTATTAAAACAGTCTTGTCAAAATATATTATTAGAATCTGTTTACTTAAGAAATGATGTTTGAAAAATAAATAATCGCACAATGTTATTTTCTGGTGAAGGTATTTGATATATCAGTTTGTGTTCTAGTGCTCGTGAGGTGATACGTTTTTCTTGGTAGATTTGGAAATCCATACGTAAACCGTCATTCTAAATATTTGTGATTTGTGGGATTATTAATTAGTGACATTTTATTTAAAAATGGTTTGGAGTAATAGATAACGTTTACGATCATTCATTTAATATTATTGTGATTTATGAAAGTTGTTGGAAATTTGTGTGATATTGTTTCGGCAGCCGAGAGGTACGCATTGTCTGCAGGTAGAAATTGAATTATTTTAGTGAAGTGTAAATTACATAACAGATCATGGACACCGATAGTGAGTCGCCGGACCCCGGCGGCAGTCCCTTATCAGATATTAAATTCGAAACAGATAGTGCGAGTGAATTTGAAGAGGAAAAAAACACTAATTATGTAGCACAAAAGTCGGTAAATATTAATAATGTAAATAATGAAGCAAGTGATAATTCTAATGAATGTAGTGAGTTAAACAGTAACATTGTAGCGGAAAGTGTAAATAAAAAGTTAAAAACAGACTCAACATCAGGCGTAAATACAGTACAAACGAATGGAAACAGTATTATAACAAATGAAATCAGTGACCCCAAAACTAATTGGTACAACATGTGGGTGAAAACGTCACGACTAAAGCAGATGAAATTATGAAGGAATTGAAATACTATCAGGATACAGACGAAGGCCCATTTATTTTACATGCGGAAAGTAAGGACAAAAATATTGGTAGATTACATCCGATGGCAGTGGGTAGAATTTTTCATAAAAATTTAATTAATATTAGTAAAGAAATAGAAGACATTAGCTCAATTGGCAAAAATAAAATAAAAATAATATTTAACAACTACAAAAGCGCAACTAAAGTTACAAGGGATAAAATGCTTGATGTTTTTAATATTAATGCATACATACCAAAGCACAAATTAGTAAGATTGGGGATTATATTTGACATTAACCCAAGCCTGGACGAAGAAGAAATTTTAAGCTGCATTAGAAGTGAAAGCGAAATTATAAGCATTAGATGCCTAAAGAGTAAGAACAATGAGTCAAGGAAAACAAAGTCGCAGAGAGTTAAAATAGTATTTAAAGGAAATAAGTTACCAGAAAGAGTCTTCATTCATTCAGTCAGCTGCCGAATTTCACCATTTATTCGAAGACTTATACAATGTCATAATTGCTGGAGATTCGGCCATATAAAATTTCAATGCAAGAGCAAGAAAAGATGCAAAAAATGCACAGAAGAACACAAGATAGAAGCATTCAAAAGTGACATAGATTTATGTTGCTTATGTTACGATAACCATCAAGCAGATGATAAAAATTGCGAAGTATACTTAAAAAACAAAAGAATAAAATAAATTATGGCTCTACAAAACACATCTTACATTGAAGCGAAAAAGATCATCCAAAACAATAGATATGCCAAAGCAGCCAGCACATTCAGTCATTATAAGTCCACTTTCCAGAAATTCTTAGTAATATATGAAGTAATTCAGTCCATTCAAATATTAATATATATGATGTACTTTCTGATTTGAAAGAAAATGAAGAGGAATACGATCAAAATAATATAATGAGAATGAATAAGCCAAAAAATATTCTAAGCAGAAATTACAGCAGAAACATCTGTAATAGAAACCTTGGGAATCGGTCAAGTGATATAAAAATAGACAGAAGCGAGATTGATACTCCACGTAATAGGATTCACATTAACAGAAACATAAATATTACGAAAGATCGAAGAAACCTTTTGAAAAGAGACCTCAGCAAATTATTAAAAATCTAGAAGATAAAAGATACGGATCAAATGAAGACAAGGATGAAACAATAGCTTTCATTAAAAGAAAATTAGAATTTATTTTTAATAAATTAAGTGAAGAAGAAACACAAAACAAACTTAATTCTAGTAATAATGACAGCGGTACATATAGAATACCTGCGATATCCTAACGTTTTGATAAACTTTGCTTTTATAGTTAAAAATAAAATCAATTTTGGATAATATAAAAATTTTACAAGACTAAGGAAGAAAGTTAGATAAAATTATAAAGAATAAATTATGAGAATTATGCAATGGAATATTAGATCGTTTTATGCAAATAAAGAAAGTTTAGAAGAGTGGTTATATAATAAACAAATAGATATAATAGCATTATCAGAAACCTGGTTCAATAAGAACAGGCAGTATAATTTAAAAATTTTTAAGTGTATAAGAAAAGATAGGAACGATAATGAAGGAGGGTCGGCATTATTTATAAATAAAAATATAGATAGTAGGGAATATGAAATAAATTTTGAATCAGTTGAAGATAATAAATGTCAAATGTGTGCAGCAGAAGTTGAAGTTCAATAAGAAAAAAAATTATTTGATATCATTATATGTTGTTCCGAAAACGAATATTTCAAAAGAACAATGGAATAGGTTATTTTGTGAAATCCCAAAACCATGTATCATAATGGGAGATTTTAATGTTCACCATTATGTGTGGGGTTGCTCATATAGTGACAGATATGTTAATGAACTATTGGAATCTATTGAAGAAAACAATCTATATTTAGTTAACAATGGGAGTCCGACTCTGATATTCAAAAATACAAAAACAGTGGTTAATATAACTTTATGTTCATCAGAAATAATAAATAAAATAAAGTGGGAAGTGCAAAAGGAGTCACTGGGATCTGACCATTTTCCAATCCATATTGAACTTAATGTGAAAAATGACAAATATATAAATAAATCAGTAAGAAAATGGAATTGTAAACGAGCAGACTGGGATAAATATAAAGCCATAATAGAAGATTAATGCCAACTGATAGATAATTCTATAACAGAGGTTAGTTATAGTGAATTCTTAGATTGGATTGATAGTGCAGCTAACAGCAGTATACAAATTAATAAAGTGAGGAATAAAACCAGAAGACCAATGTGGTTTGATAGTGAGTGCTTGTACTTAATTAAAGAACGAAGAGAAATAGAAGCAAAATACAGAAATAAGGCAAACTGGGAAAATTTTATGGAATGTAATAGATTCAAGGCAAAAGTAAGAAGAATTTTCAAATTGAAAAAAAGAGAAAGTTGGAATAATTATATAAATAGTATAAAACCTAAAACGCATGCTAGGAAAGTTTTCAAAATGGTGAGATTTATGATAAATATGGGTGAATTGGGAAATATAACAAAATGTAGTGATGATGTGTTAGATGATCTAGTAGACAAAATAGCACCACCAGGAGTTAGTTACAATATTGATGAAGATTTAAATAGGTATGCGGAAATAGAAAATGATTTATCAAGTAAACCGTTTACTAAATGGGAACTAGAAAGAACCTGGAATAAAAGAACAGATACAGCGCCGGGATTAAATAATATTCAATACTCTATGTTGAGAAACCTACCTGAGAAGGGTAAACTAATATTATTGAAGATAATTAATAAATATTGGAAGAGGCCTGAATTAATTGATGATTGGCATATTAATAAAGTGATTTTATTAAAAAAAAACAAATATTAATAGTAACAAAATAGATTCCTATAGACCAATAACTTTAAGCTCGGGGAGGCTAGAATGGTGGTTGGAACATAATAAAATATTCCCAAGAACTCAATTTGGTTTCAGAAGAAAGCATAGTACAATGGATAATTTAAGTATATTTATTAGTGACATATATCTGTCATTTTCTAAAAATGCATATGTCGTAGCACTATTTAGTGATATAAAGGGAGCTTATGACAATGTAATACCTAATATTTTATTGGATAAATTATTAAAGTTAGGTTTGCCATTAAGATTTGTACGAAGTATAATTTATAATGTTTTCCAAAGAAAAATAGTAATAGAGATGAATGATAGAAAATATGAAAGAGACTTATACAAAGGACTTCCGCAAGGGGGTATATTGAGTCCATTATTATATGCTTTATATGCATATGACTTTGGTGAAAAAAATTGGGTACCTGGAACAAAGATATTACAATATGCTGATGATGTTGTGATTTATGTAGAAAGGTAAACATTAAAAGATGTTTTGAAGATTATGACAAACAATATTGATTTATACAATTTATGGTTGAGCAAAAATGGTTTAACATTATCAGAAGAAAAAAGTACGATTGGTATATTCACTAGGCATAATAAAAGAAATTTTCCAAGAAGCATTCAAACAAAAAATTATAATAAAAAAGTTCAAGATATAAATAAATTTTTAGGAATTTATCTAGATCAAAAGTTAGCTTTCAAAACACATATAGAAAGTATTAAAAAAAAGACAGAAAAAAGTATAAATATATTAAGAATGTTAAATAAAACTTGAAATGGTTTACATCCAAGTTCAGCATTGAACCTATATAGAACATTAATTCGACCAAAATTAGATTATGGCTCTTGGATATTTAATAATAGTAAAAAAATTCAAGATTTGGACAAGATTCAATATCGATGTCTTAGAATATGTATAGGAGCAATGAAGTCAACACCAACAAATGTATTATTATTAGAAAGTGGAGAAATGCCATTAGAAATAAGACGAAAATTCTTATGTGATAAATATATTTTGAAAAACATAATAAATAATGAGTCTGTGTTGAATTACAAACTGGTGGAATTATGGAGGGGTATAGACAGGAGCACATATTCGAGAAACAAAAAAGTACCAGACATTCTAAGCAGTTTTAAATTTTTAAAAGATTTTAGGAAATTTAATGTAGTCCATGGAGTTCATCCATATTATGAAAAATTGTATTATAACAAAAGAACGATTGTAGTTAAACAAGAATATAAAAAGTGGATAGAACACGAAGGACTTGATAGTATAATTTTATATACGGATGGTTCGAGATATAATATTTCACATAGAGTTGGATGTGCAATATGGAATGAAAAGGAAGAAATACCCATATGTTATAAGCTCCCTGAGTTTATTTCTATTTATTCGGCAGAATTAATAGCTATTCGTGAGGCGGTCAGAATAGCTAAAATGAAAAAGTATAAAAAAACTATGATTTTAACAGATAGTTTAAGTTGTGTAAATAAGTTAGAGAAGTTTATGAATACAATAAAATTGGAAGAAAAAATATATTTTGAAATATTAAATGATATAGAGATAATTACAGGGATTGGAAATAAGATTAATATTGGATGGGTACAAGGTCATATAGGTGTGGAGGGAAACGAAAAGGCTGATGAACTGGCAAAAATAGCAAGTGTAAGCGGACAAGAATATAATAAATGCGTATTTGGTGACATTATCAAAAAAATTAAAATTAAATCAGAGGAGAGATGGAAAGAAGTATGGAGAGAAACATCGCAAAGAAAAGGAAGGCATTACAAATTATATAATGACTGTTTATCGTTTAAACCATGGTTCGAGAAGTTTAAAAATGAAGAAAGAGGTTTTATTGTCACCATCAGTAGGATAAGAACAAAACACGGAAGCTATGCAAAACACCTGCATAGAATAAAAGTGATAAATTCAGATAAATGTGAATGTGGAGAGGAAGAAGGTACTCTAGAACATATTCTGGAATGTAAAAAATATGAAGAAAACAAAAAAAGAATGTTAAATTACATATATAGAAATTTAGATATTATCAAACCGTTTAACTTAGATCTATTAATTTGTAATAAGAATAGCTATTGAGTAATATATGAATTTTTAGTTAGATCAAAAATTAAAATATAAATATGTATATTTAAAATTATATAGAAAATATTGAGTTAAAATGTATTGTAAATGGCTAATTGTATAATAAGAGGAAGCCAATAAAATCATAATAATAATAATAAATAAATAATTCATGGGTGTTATTTCCGAATTTTATAACTTTACAAATAGCTGATAACTATTTTTTTATTTTAAGATTTTTATGATATTTTTATTGAAAAAAAACTTACAATTTCTCACGATCGAGAATCAAATAGTTGTTCACGGTGCAATCATGAAAAGCGAAATTTAATTTATATGAACTTGAAACATGACATATTTTATTTATACAAGATGATCTTAGCAATAAAGTTAATAAGCGAGGCTATTAAAAATTGTAGTTTAAGACTGGACGTTTTAGTTTTACGACTTTATCGTCACAAGTGTTACTAGTTATGCAATTGGTAGAGGCGATGGCGCTTGGCCGTTTGCGTCATTGCTGAATACTTCGATTTGCGAGTGCGTCGGGTCGTGAGAGCAAAATTAAAAAACTGCTGCTAAGAATAATGTGATATTCAGATGGTTGAATAATATTTTTATATCAAGTTATATATAAAAGAATTTATAAATTAAAGGAAAGAAAAATCTGTGATACACGAGGCTGCCACGTTTGCCGATGTTTTCTACACGATTTCGAAACAATAAATTGTATAATATAATATAGTCTTGTATATTATCAGAAAATTCTCAATTACTTTACTCATATAATTAATGTTTCATATGAATGAGCTAGGAACTCGCTGCTATAGTTGTTTTTCATTTCATTCTTTGTTGAGTTTCACTGACCATACTTCTACAAAATAAAGATGACAAGATGATGCAACTAATTATTTATCTAATCAAGCAAACATAACTATATAGTTAATATTCGTAACTTCACAATTAAATTTTTTTATAAAAAGTGTCTTGCCCAGTATTGGGAGTGAGTTGAAATATTTACCGAACCAAATAGTAACGGCAAAAAAACGACTATGAACACTCTAATTATTTAATTCTTGTTTATTAACTTTCCGGAGGGTAGTTATAGTAAAGGGCCGAAAATTGAACATTTAAAATGTTTGCAAATTTTCACGTTTTGAAGGTTTCTGAACATTTTGGCATACCTCAGAAAAAATGGATGTGTGTGTGTTTGTTTTGTATGTTTTGGGCGCTCGGATCAACCGATTTGAACGGTTCAAAAAACATCCGATTCTTATTGACAGGGATATGTACTCATTAGTTATTAGCAAAGGCAGGTCCAGTCGTTACGGAGATGCGGAGCAAAGAGTACAGGATATTGAAATCGAGATTTTGAGAGAACGAAGCATCCGATTTGAATGATCCAAAAAGCATTCAATTTGTAATTATTGGTAAAAGAAGTGAGTAGTTTGTCGCAAAAGCAGACCCAGCCGTTTTGGATATCGAGCTAAACGTGAAAAAAATTGGCAGTTTTTGAGAAAATTAAATATCCGATTTGAATGATTCAAAAAACACTTTGCTATTTTGACAAAATAATTGCTTTTAAAATTTATTAAACGCAAAACATGTGCAAAACAGTAACACCCGTGTTACTATGCACGAGCGGATAACACGTAATATTAGGAGGGCAACATGTATCAACGTCGACAAAACAATCAACATATATATATATATATATATATATATATATATATATATATACATAGCTGGGCATTAACTCGTTAATCCGTTAATCGTTAATTAACGAAGTTAACATTTTGATTAACGGATTAACTTTTAAGTTAACTTTTAAAAATGTTGACGGACACGTTAACTTCCGTTAAAATGCGAGAAGTCCGTTAATCGTTAATCCAATGCCTACTATTTACCGCACGGCACAGCTTTAGCCAATGCCTTATTAAAGGGCATAGAGAAAAGATTTGGACTACTCCTGAATGATGAACAGTGCCAACTTGCCGCGGCATTTCACCCAAAGCTTCGGTTAATGTGGCTGGAAACGTATGACAGCAGTAGAGAGGAATGCAGTAAGAAAATGCACGGAAAAAAGGTAGAAGATGCCTTATGGCAAGAAGCAGCGAAAAATTCGAAGGACAGAGATAGTTTAAGTGGCGGAGGGAGCAATGCGAGTAACAACGATAATGACGAGAAGGAAGACTTTTTCAATTCTGTCACTCAGTCTATAGAAAATCCAAAGAGCTACAAACTCTTTCAAGAATAAAGTGCAAATTCTCGTTAAAATGTGGCTGGATATGAAATCAAAAGATTCGTTCAACGATGCTGCATTCCTCAGGGAACAGATATTCATAAATCTATTTATTAAATACAATACTGCTATACCCTCAAGCGCTGCAGTTGAACGTTTGTTTTCCACGGGTAAAGACATTTTGACACCAAAACGAACCTCGCTTACAGACGAGAACTTCAACATGTTAATGCTCATGAAGGGGAATATGCACCTTATGCCCGATGCTTAACCCGTCGCGCGTTTCCTATTTTTCGCAAAAACTAGCTGTAAATGGAATTCTGCCTTAATGCAATTAAGGCATCGTTCCTTAAGGCAAATTGCTGGTACTTTCCGTACCTAAAATTATTATTTTTTAAAAAACGATTAACATTTTTGAAAAAAATTTACTTCGAAAAAATAAAATTTTTGAGAAACTATAAACTATTGGACAAAAAATTAATTTTTTTTGAAAAAAAAAATGTTTTCTTTATTTTGACATATTTTGGAAGATCTGAACTTTTTTTCAAAGCAATTTTACTGCTTTAGGACTGCATAGAGACAAAATATAAAGCGCGTAAGCGCCGCGTTGCTGTCTAAAGGATAAACATTGGTACGGAACCCGAAAATTTGTATCCGAATACACATACATACACACACACACATACATCCATTTTTTCTAAGATATGCCAAAATATTCAGAAACCTTTCTCTTTATTTAGAAAAAAATTCTTGTAAAAACAATATGCAATCATAAAAACGGAAAGTTGACAATAGCGTTATCACGGTATGTGATAATTGTGCCATTTTCCTTATACACACGGAAGTGTGCATAAAACGCGCGAGGGGTAAAATTACACATTTGAATTATACAAGTATTTTGTTTTATTCATAACCTGTTAACTTCCAGAACCTAAACTAATAAGTTTTTTAAGTTCACTAACGCAACGATATAAAAATGTAATTTTACACATATTAACGGATTAACGATTAACGTTAACTTGCGTTAATTCTTCCGAAATGTAACGCTTTAACGTTTAACGAAGTTAACTTTTTTTGTAGCGGATTAACGATTAACGAAGTTAACTATTTGATTAACGGTGCCCAGCTATGTATATATATATATATATATATATATATATATATATATATATATATATATATATATATATATATATATATATATATACAGGGCCGATCCCGCCTTGCATGCGATGCATGCAAAAAATGCGGGCGCAAACCTTAGGGGGCGCCAAAACGAGTTTCGGAAATTAAATTTATAATATAACATTTATATTCTTTTATATAAAATCTAGAATTATTTATTTAAAATCTAGAATACTTAATAAATTTTAATAAATAATTTAACTTAACTAGGGATACGGAGACACCAGAAAAAGCATATTTATTTTGCAATGTGATATCAGTAAAAACAATTAACCAATTAATAATTCTGCAAATTAGTCAATAACAGCTCTGTTTATTGCTTAATCTACTTATCAAATTTCTTCTTTGTTTGAAGTTACCGTGGAATCAAAAAAGAAATTATCAAGTGTTCAATCCCATAAGCGCAAACCTGCGAAAGATTAAATTAATTGTTGGGCATTATTGACAAAAAATGGCGAGCTGATTGAGTTGAATCGGAACTTGTTAAAAAATATAAACAAATTATAAAAAATGCGAAGTCGGTGCTTAGAAAATTACTTGTTTATCCTGAGAAATTGAATTGTAACTTTTGCTTTTGTTGCAAATGTTTTGCATCTGTTGAACTTTGAATGTTGAAGACATGCGTGGAACAAATATGAAAAATGGAAACAAAATTTACTTTGGAACGAAAATCTTAAGGCTTGTTTTATACCTAGTGGTGTCCATTAATAATTAATAACTATACAGAAATAATACATATCAAATATAATAAGTTTATATTTCAATATTGTTCAAGAAATGTGTAATTTCTTTGCATTTTTTACTGATTTTTGAACAATACTTCTAAAATAAATTAAAAAGTTAACTTTAAAACAACAAGCTGGAACTCGAATATGACGGCTCTAACGATATCAATAAAGAGAAGTTTAAGACGCAATTTTGGATATTGTAAATGATGAAAATTAAATTAAATTAAAATATAAAAATAATTGAAAATTTCAAAATACTTGATTATAATCAACCCCCGAATCGCCTCGATTTTCTAAATAAATTTAAAATCAATATATTTTATACGCTGTTATATTATATCTAATTTTTTGTGCACTAAATCATTTTACGTAATATTTTTGTTAAATGAAAGTTACAGAATTTAAGAAATGCATTTCAGAAATAGTATTTATTATTTTGATATCAAGATCATTATATCAAAATAATAAATACTATTTTTGAAATGCATTTCTTAAATTCTATAACTTTAATCTAACAAAAATATTAATTCTTTTGCTATGGTAGTCGAACTTACATCCTTAACCAATTTACTACATATTGAATATTGCTAAAATGTGGAATTATGACAGGGATTGTTTTATTTATTGATATCGATAATAATAAATAAATTTAAAATCAACATATTTTATACCCTTCTAGATTATATCTAATTTTTTGTGTACTAAATCCAGAATAACTAAAAATTAATTTTTGAAAAATATGGAAGTATTTATATAATTTTAATGATAAACTCTTAAAACGGTGAAAACTAAAAAGGGGGGGTGCGCTAGAGAAAAAGTTGCATGCGGGCGCTAAAGACCCCAATATATATACTATATATATATATATATATATATATATATATTTATACTGATCTTTGTAATGATTAATTTTTTTTTGTTTTTGCAATTTTCTTAACAATAACAACCCTTAAATATTTATAAAGGTTTTACTCAGCCTTTCCCCAACTTGAATCGATCCAAAAAAACATATTTTTTCTTTTTTTCTCTGCAACAAAATTCTTTTTATAATTTGTTGGAGACTTTGTTACATCGAAAGATATTAAATATTTTCAAGCGCGACCCGCGTTTTTCACGTCGTGGACCTCAAAGACTTGTACTCATTTGTTACTTTCAAATGACAATCTCATTGTTTTTCGGTTGAAAAATATTTTATAATGTCGCTTTCGGCGAAAAATAAATATATAGTCGAAAAAAAAACATTAGGGGAGAGCGGAGCTTAAAAGTTTGCGGGTAAAAAGATCCACTGCCAATATCTCAAAAACAAGTAAAGTTAGAAATTTTTTAACAACAATATTTAAAAGTAGAGGAATATTTAAGTTGGCTTTAACCCTATATATATATATATATATATATATATATATATATATATATATACATATATATATATATATATATATATTTTGTATGATTCTGAATTTGATGTTGACATATGTATTAACAAAGTCTAATAATCGGGCATAACATCAATAAAAAACATGAATTTCTTTCAAAAATTTATTTTAAATCCATACGTTTCGGCTATAATCCTAGCCTTCATTCAGTGGAAACTAAAAATAAAATTGAAAACTAAAACAATTGAATTGGAGTGAAAAGAAAAATTTTTCTTTTAACAACCCTTAAATATTTATAAAGGTTTTACTCAGCCTTTCCCCAACTTGAATCGATCCAAAAAAACATATTTTTTCTTTTTTTCTCTGCAACAAAATTCTTTTTATAATTTGTTGGAGACTTTGTTACATCGAAAGATATTAAATATTTTCAAGCGCGACCCGCGTTTTTCACGTCGTGGACCTCAAAGACTTGTACTCATTTGTTACTTTCAAATGACAATCTCATTGTTTTTCGGTTGAAAAATATTTTATAATGTCGCTTTCGGCGAAAAATAAATATATAGTCGAAAAAAAAACATTAGGGGAGAGCGGAGCTTAAAAGTTTGCGGGTAAAAAAGATCCACTGCCAATATCTCAAAAACAAGTAAAGTTAGAAATTTTTTAACAACAATATTTAAAAGTAGAGGAATATTTAAGTTGGCTTTAACCCTATATATATATATATATATATATATATATATATATATATATATATACATGTATATATATATATATATATATTTTGTATGATTCTGAATTTGATGTTGACATATGTATTAACAAAGTCTAATAATCGGGCATAACATCAATAAAAAACATGAATTTCTTTCAAAAATTTATTTTAAATCCATACGTTTCGGCTATAATCCTAGCCTTCATTCAGTGGAAACTAAAAATAAAATTGAAAACTAAAACAATTGAATTGGAGTGAAAAGAAAAATTTTTCTTTTCACTCCAATTCAATTGTTTTAGTTTTCAATTTTATTTTTAGTTTCCACTAAATGAAGGCTAGGATTATAGCCGAAACGTATGGATTTAAAATAAATTTTTGAAAGAAATTCATGTTTTTTATTGATGTTATGCCCGATTATTAGACTTTGTATATATATATATATATATATATACACCTGTATATATATATATATACACCTGTATATATATATATATATATATATATATATATATATATATATTAGAGATGGGTAACTCACTCCGGAGTTATCACTCCGATACAACTCCTCCCTCGGAGTGAATCCGAGTGGAGTTGTTTCACAGGATTTGTCATATCCGACTTCCCTAAACTGGTATTAAATCTGGTAACTCGTTAACTCGACGTTTGTCTTGGGAAGGAAGCGGTCACTTTCTTTTTTCACAGGCAGTTTTATGACATTTTAGGTATATGGTTTTTTTTCTCCAGAAAATACAAACATATTACTTCAAAGATAGAGAACAATAAAACTGTGTTCAAGAGTGAATAGCTCCAATGTATAATTTATTGAATAGTAAGGGGTCATATTTTTAACTACGACAATTTTTGGCCGTGAATGACGGCAATCAGGAATATACATACCCAAAAATATACGAAACGAAATACATTTATTTAATCTGGTTTTTCCATAGCCTGAAATTACAACACTTTAGAGTACAAATTTTGTCAGTGCTATCATTAGTATTTAAGCAGCAAAAAATATTCAGTATTATATTATTACTTTTACACAATTATATAATTGTGTAAAAGAAATAATATGCTAATCGAACTACCTCTCTTAAGCTAGCAAGACCAAATTAGCAAAATCGATCCGGACCTGTCGTACTTATTTTGTACTAATTTGTACCACAAAAAAAATTTTTTTACTACGTACCGTTTAAAAAAAACACGTGGCGCTGCTAGCTTTAATAATAAGCTAGCAAGACCATTTTTTGTTTCAAAAGAAAATAAAAAAAATTAAACGGAAATCGATTAATTCGAATTTGTACTGATTTGTACCACCAAAATTAAACCAAAAAAATCGAAAATGGCTACTAAAATCAGTACCCCATGACGGCCGGACCGCCCTAATATGACATGTTTCGTGAAGATAGGTATATAGTGTAGAAAAAATGCCTGTTTTGAAGTAAAAAAAAGAACAAAATAATGATAACAAAGTAAAGATAATAATATTATAAAATCACTAATTTTTATACAAATTACTACCACCGTTTTGCCCCAAATCATCCCTAAAATAATGTTAAGGTATTTAGTACGGAAAAAATTAAATCGAACTAAAATTATCAAATTATATCAACACATTATAAGCAAAATAATATTTAGTTTCAAATTACTTAATTTCAGATTTTGTACCCCTGCCCTTACGTCTCCAATCATCCCCAAATTGTACTTACTCCCATGTTGGAGCGCTTTCAACGTACAAGTTCAAAGTATAGAAAAAAATTGAACGAGCAGAATCAAATGAAACTAATACAGTAAATACATTATAATATCTAGTATTTAAATAGAAAATTTTAGATTTTGTACCACTGTCCTTTCCTCATTAGTCAACCCCAAATTGTATTTACTCCCATGTTGGAGCGTTTTTAGAGTACAAGTATAGAAAAAGAAATTGAACGAGCAGAATCAAATGAAACTAATATAGTAAATACATTATAATATCCAGTATTTAAATAGAAAATTTCAGATTTTGTACCACTGCCCTTCCGTAGTAAGTACAATTTGGGGTTGATCTATAAAACAACAAATCTATAAAACTAATCCAGTTTATAAATTCTTTATCAAAAATTGGAATTTGGAATTTTATAGTTAAATTTATAACATTTTTATATTTGTTTCTGTTACTAGTTGAATTGTCTGCATGATGCATAAGATTAATAATTAGATTTTGATAAATATGATCAACTAAATCATTTTCAGATATTTCTTCACTGTTTCAAATTATTAGTTATTTGCTGAAACTTTACAATATGCTAGCAATGACTTACAAAGAACTAGTAATCTTTTGAATAGACTGTGCGAATTAAGATATGAAAATTTATTGAATTAGTTTGCTAAAGAAATCAAAATGATTTGCAAAAAAGAAGGATTGCAAAAACTATTTTAAAGAACAAAAGACAAAGATATTGAAGGATTATTATGATGAGTTATCACGTTATCAATAAGATGACAGAATCAAGATGAGATAACTTTTGACCTAAAATTTTATTTTAATGTATACTATTGCTGTTTGGATATAGTAATTTTATAAACCAAGCATAGATTTCAAAATCTTTGCGACGTAAGTAGTAACATTTTGTTTTTTGAAATCGAGAGTTAACGTTTTCGGAAAACTGTCGGTTGAATTACTGCAAAGAAATACTGTAAATATATACAATCATGGAATGCTGTATATCTTACATGATCATGACTAATAGATAATAAGTTTGAATACAAAAATCTAGGAAATTTATGAAATGCAATAGCGTTGCTTGCATCCAGTTTACCGAACGAAATAACAGAAACCATTTTATTCTTGTTCCTTCCAGTTACAATCGCAGCTACTAAAAAAAATTTTTAAAATTGAAACTAATTAAAAATTACGTAAAAACTTTAGGACAGAAATGTCTACAGAAACAGAAACTTTATAAAATTTAAAGATTATGAAATAATTCAGTTTTTCAAAAAAGGCAAGGTGAGTAAGTGAATGTATCTAGAATCATTTGGAAAAATTCAAAAAATTCAAAAAATTAAAGAAAATTAGATAGATACATAATTAGAATGATATATAAATATTCTTTTATTTTTATGTTTTTTATATATCGTAAAAAAATTATTCTTAGGAGGGCCCCCAAACAAATTTTGATACGGGGCCCCGCCAAGGCACACTACGCCCCTGTATATATACTTGATGGCTCGACAGACAGACGTTGTCCTGTACCCACATCTACGTTTTATTAATATATTATGCTAATATTTACCGTTCAGTTAAAAATATTAATTATTGTTTTTCGAATCACTATTTACACCAATATATGAGTGATGTTAAATGTAGAATTACTTCAAATAAATTGATGATGCTCAATTCCACAGTTAACACTTTGACTATTCCTTTAACAAATATTAAAATATGTTCAATAAAATTGTATATTAAAAATTATACACTGCAATTTATGGAACAAATTTATTTCCAATATCGCAATTTATTTTAATGCCAAGGGTATACAATATTTTTAGTCATACCTGTAGATGTAGATGTATAAATAAATGATTTTTTGTTTACTCAAGACTGAAACATTGATTTTCCAAATCCATCACACAAAAAATCTTTGTCTACCTTTGTGATTTATGGTCATAGCATAAGATACACGGTTGAAAATATCATTTTAGATTTTTCTATCAAAATAATGGCTATAATTTTATAATTCCGTACCATATTTTAACTGGCTCTTAGTAATTTTAATATCTAAATTATATTTTTCTCACTAATAATTCATATATATTACTTAAGTTCATATTTGAAGTGAATTAATTTGTCAAATCCTGTTCACATGTACTCTATTCAACCTACGATCAATAAAATTATTGCAATAAATTGAGA
>NW_020537105.1:0-21807 GCF_003426905.1 Ctenocephalides felis | reverse complement strand
ATTAGATTTAATAACTTTTTGCGGGATATGTTAATTTATTATTTTTTTTATTCGATATAGACTGTATATTTATCAAATTGTTGCATTATAATAATAATGTATTTTTTGTAATTTTTTCGCAATTTGGCTACATATTTAGATAATTTCTGATTTATAAATAACTGCAACTTTATACTTTTATGCACATAAAGCTCTTATAAGTATCAAGTTGCATGTTTGTACTTTTCTCCTTAAGTACTACAATAATAACATATTTGTTATATGATTTGCTTCTGTTTAACTTCAGTGTGTGTTTATCTTTGTAATAAATGTGTATAATTATATAAATTTAGTGCATATATTCACCAGAAAAATATATTATTATATTATGGGGGATCAAGCAAGTTTGGTAATTGAGACAGAAACAAAATGATTTGTCATTTTTATATCATGAAATTTTATAATCAATGAATTGTATGTATTTTTATACAAATGGAGTTTATATTTTTAGATACATAATTATTTCCATAATATTATTATATTATTACCTACATTTCTCTGTGCATACACAACACAAAGATTTTAAACGAATAAAAAAAATCAAAATTACATTGTGAAAATTATTTTCTATCTACCATCTAAAATACTTGTGTTTGTTACAATACTATATTATATTCTTAATCAAGTTTATATTTCAAATAATTTTCTCTTTTGTTACAGGTATGTAGCAATTATGATCATGAAATAATCGAATCAGCTACACTTACAGTTATTACATGATAATAACTAGCACTATTGCTGCTGCAATTGGATCCAAGACCAAGATCCAAGGTAAGATGATTGAAGGGGTAAAAATTTTGTTTGTTCCGGGATATTTTCCAAGATAAACTATTCAAAAATATGTGTGCAAGTATATTTTCGAAATCTAAATTAATTTTTTAATTAGCTGTGTAACCTCGACAATTCTAATCTGATTTCTTCTTCTGTAAAACTTTCTTTCACGATTTCTCAACGTATACTTGCAACGTCGTAAGAAAAAGTGTGAAGGCTGATTATACATCTTCTTCCCTCTACTTAAAAATTGCACATCGTTACTGGTTTCTAAGATATCGATGGTGAATTTTATTACCTGCGGACTTTCAAGCCCCTCTATACTCTATCTAAGAAAAAATCACACTGTTCTTATAATTTCCATTCTGATCGAATAAACCTCAAAGCAGCAACCTGTCCGCCGTCGTCCGGCATTAAAATAACAATAAGTGGAAACGAAAACCGGAAACAAGGCCTCTCCCTCCTCGCCCCTCCGCGTCCGCGCCGTATCCGGCCCGTGAAAGCTCCCTTCAGCTTTCTCACGCCTGCCTAATAACTGGGTCACTGTGCGCGACGAATGAAACGAAATGCGAGCTTCACGCAAAAAGCTCTTAAGAGATTATTATAACAACGCATTGACCGTTGACCTAACGACGTTTCCTACATTACCATAAAATATTTATTTGTTTCATCTAAAGTATAAAACAATTTAATGGCCGTCGCTCCAATACGAGCTTTGATTGAATAATAATTCTATATTGGGCGGTTTTATATAAGTGAGATTTTATGGCATTTAAAATATTAAATTTGTTTTAAACAGCATCTCATTAAATTTCAAACGTTTAAGGTACTTATTTGCGCCTAACAATGTTTGTTACCTCACTAAATTTTTATTTTTAAATATTACAAATGTCCTGCTGTAGCAGGAGTTTATTTTAAATATCACCTCAGGCATAATAAAAGTAGGTTGTCCTCACAGATTTTTTTGTGAAATATCTCTAGGCATTCTTCAAATTTACGTTAATATAAGTCAAAAATTAAAATACAAAAACTAAACCTTATAACTGAGATAATATCTGTACAAAAAATGCAAATAATAATAATTTTTATATCAATTCTTTGCCATGTATGAATTATACTAGGATTTAATTAAGAGTTAATTAATTAGTTATTACTGCCAAATTTGGTTTAAAAATCTGTAAATTTAAATAAGTAAAGGCTTAAATACCTGTAATCACTTTTTTATTTTTTAGGTATTTTTTATTTTTCAATTATGACGATTTTTTGAAGAATCATCTTATTAAAAGGCCTATGATATTTCTAATAAAGTTCTATATAAACTATATTTTATTTTTAAATGACATATTATGAGATGTCATTATGAGAGAAAATGACAATATTTGTAGCTTAACATTTACAATCAGACATTTGTTTTATTATTAGATTAAGGTATCATTTATATAGATTTTACCATTTATCAAATATGTAATATGCAAAGCAGACAAACTGATCATTAAATCCATCAATAGTCATAGGAAATTGAATTTAACAGGTGATCACAATTGATTACAATCACTGAATTAAGATGATTCGAATGATATATTCTATGTTATATATATATATATATATATATATATAATAACAATTTACATAATTATTTATATATGTTACTATATTAAAATTAAATTTGATATAAAATTGCTTGTGACTTAAATCTTCAATTTCGAGTGTTTTACTCTGTTTTGAATATAAATATAAAATAAAAAGTTTATAGAGAACTTACAATATGGTTTATTGGGGTTATTTTGAAGTAATTTTTAAATAACAATAACATTATCAAGGTTGATAAGCTTACACTTGCATTATATGGTTATATTTTTCCAAAGAAAAAAACGTTAGTTTGTATTAACGAAACTCAGCTACAAAAAATTTAAAATATATCACTTCTAGTTCATCTAATCATTCCCGACTAGTCCAATAAAAATATATACGCTTGACAATTGGTCCAGAGAATTGCATAAATACAAAACTTTATATACAATTTATTATCTAGAACTTTGCTTACGGTTTTAGGAATTTCGCAACTTTCAATGTCAGTTGAAGAATATATTTCATTATGCAGAAAACTTCTTTAATTTCTATTAATGTTTATTGCCTTCAAATGTCCCTCAGGAGCTACTTAAAGTTTTCGAACTGAAAATTAATTAACAGTTATTAAAAAAGATGCAGTATTTACTTTCGCAGGAATTACAGACTTGACGCAAAGAACTGATCATTTATTCGTTATTTTGTAAATAAATTTCTATTTGTGTTTGTTATAATATTGAAAGCTAGTTGCGCATGTACATCGATGTCACAAAAATCAGAAAAGAAATTTATAATATTAATGAGTTGAATATTTTAATGTAGGCATTTTCCAGTATTTCTACGCGAAGGAAGAAACTTGTCTTCATAAATATTATAAGCAATAACAAATTTTGATCATATTTATTTTGATAATAACTAATGATAATGTATAAACAAGCAGAAAAACCATAATTCATACATGATTAAATTATAATACCAATTTTATTATTGAGATATTTTATTTGTCAAGCACATGATATTGTAGTAATTTACAATATAACTGTAATTAGTTATATTTGTGCAATTAAAAGATTTATATTGCTATTTCCTATTTCATTTAACTTATTTTTTATTATTCATTAAGCATACAAAGTCTGCAGAATAACTTTGAATAAGGTATGCACAATCATGAACCGCATTTAATTTTCCAGAATGAAATATTTATAAGTTTTTTTTTATAAAATAATATGTTATTTTACATGTTAAAATTTAGTGCTATTGAATTGATGAAAATAATTCTTGATGATTTACATTTACATCATTTAATTTTTTTTCATTGGCGTATAATTCTTATAGAATTTTTCAAAAGCATTCAATGAAAACACATCGAGAAAATTCCGTATATTATCGTTGAAAGAAAGCTTTTCGCTTACCGAGAACTTAATTGGTTCAATTCACTGTTTTTCCAGCGAGATTTAAACCATGTTGTTCCTTCTCACAACATTTCTATAAAATAATTACGTGTTAATAAATATAAAATAATTAACGTGTATAAAGATAGTTGAAATAGAAAAATATATTTAAATAAATTTTTTGAGATTATTATAAATACAAAACTGCATTCCTTAATCAATAGGGTTTATGTAATTTATTTTATATAATTATACTTGAGGTTTCTCAATGAAAGGATTTTCATGAAAGTTTCTGGAAAAGCCAGAAAGGTGTAAGAGTGCTCAAAAGTTTAGATGAATATATATCAATTATTTGTACACATCATACTATATAAAAAATTGTAAATAGATAAAAGATACTACCAATAATATATGAAAGTATAGGGCTTTTCTTTGGCTTGGCTGTATTTAATAGAATTATTACAATAAAAACTTATAATTAGGAAACTTATTGAGATCCTAAGTATATTCATCTATATTATATTATATTTACTAAATTAAAATTTTACAACCTCGAATTATCAAAATACTTATCAAAAATGTCACTATAGCATAATCTGATCTACCTATAATCTACTTTTGGATAAAATTAATACAATTTCGAATTGAGACGGGTCATATTTCTGTAATACTTTATTACATCAAATTTTTAACTTAATACCACTCTTAATAAAATATTCATCTCATCGAAGGCATTTTAATAATAAGGTATGCAATTATCCTGTGTACTCATCATTTATTATTAACAAGCGCTTTCGAATTAGAAGAATGACCTCTTGTATTTATCTCCTTAATTCCTTTGTATCTTTTTGCATGAGAAAATTGATTATAATCCTTGACTAATGCCAATTAGCACATCTCTTGGGATATTTATAACAGAAAACGACCTCACAAATACTAAGATAGAGAAAAGTCTGTGTATAAAAATATGTTTCAAGATGTTTTAGACTTGTTTATCTGGAAAAGCATTTTCAAAGTATAAAAGGGACTGAGAAAAGGAAAGACGGAAGGGAAAAAATGTGGCATGCGCTGAGATTTTTTTTTCAATGCCAGTTTATTTTTCAACTTCTTCATTTTTCCATCAATAATTTATGATTGATTTCTTTGCTTCTTTGAAATGAACTTTTTGTTCCTTGATTATAAATAAGATTAATAATAATTATATAATAATGATTTATTACTAAAGCCATATTTATAATATTGCTTTTTTAGATCCAAGATTCAAAAGTATCTCAATAAACCTTAGAAATGAGACTAAAAATTAAAATTCAGGCTTATAACACGTAGGTGCTATTTTTACATACGAGTTAGATTGTATTACATACAAAAAATATATCATTCATGTCCTTATGAAATAACGAGCATCAACTATAATTTCATCATCATATTGATTCCGAATTATAATAAATTTCATTCTCTATGGTGTTAATTCATTATTTATGGCAATATGTCAAAAATATTGATTTTTATTCATTCACAGTTTTCCAAACGTATACTTAACCCTTCAAAACCACACCTTGATGGCGATATTTTTATAGGCGTTATCTTGCATCTATCATTATTTCCAAATTGAATTACATTTAGTTATATTTTGTACGAACAAAAATTCTCTAATATTTATTACACATTTTTACTTGTTATTACTATTTATAATACATACATATATATAACAATATCTAATTTATAAGCCTATGGATAGCAATAAAATAAGTATTAACTAAAATTGCTTGTGGTATATTATTCGTTACTAAATTATATACAATTAAAAATAATTATAAACCTTTTTTTAAATATGAATAAAAATGCAAATAAATTAGTTTTATTGTAAATAGGACTGTGTTGTAAGTATAATAGCAGTAGTAAAAAAAGTTTGATGATATAAATTTAATTCAAATCTAATTTTGATTTTCAAATTTTAAACGTTATAATTTATTATATATCGGGGACAGTCCCGTAACGCCGGACGGCACCAAGCACCGGATACTTTATGTAACACTTATTATTTAAGCGAGTATAAATCTTTTCATTTCACTGTTTAAAATGATATTTTTTGATACCAAAGTTTGATTGATAGTATTAAATATTTTTAGCAAAGATTGCGGTTTTGTTAATTCAGTTTGATTTTTAATTTTGTTATCAAACATAAATCATAGTTTAATAAACATTTCGTAAAATATTTTTGGATTTATTTTTAAATAACCTTATGTGTCCGCTACTAGGGGACTTTTCCCTTTATATATATATATATATATATATATATATATATATATATATACATATACTAAATTATATTAATTTGAGTAAAATACCAATGTTATTTTAAACTTCAAAAATCCCTAAACGAATGTAAGATGTATTATGATTCGATTCGATTCAATTGATTCGAAAAATAATTGTAATCTCAACAATGTGCATTCATTCCCAAAACTCGCAAGAAGAAACTTTTCAACAACAACATTCTACGAAAAATAAATTGCTTTCTGATATTGAGTAATTATACAAACGCTATTTCAATTATGCCGCTTGGTCGATTAACTTTTACAATTTTTCATTCAAGAAAAATGCGTTGCTCTGTCGGATCACCCCTAGACTTTTTATTGTTATGCATACTTTCGAATAATTACTTGGTAAACTATAGGTAGAAGTAAAAAAAAGTTTTTCAAGAAGAGATTTATATTCGTATAACGATATCAATTGGTGTCAAGTTTTTTTAAGATGTTTGTAGCAGGTTTTAATTTTGTAATTGAATTTTAATGAGTCAGATTTGGTGCAAGCTGACTTTTTAAAAAGTGTAATCGGGTTTTATTGAAGCATTTTTACGTTGATTTTGTTATATAAATATAATGTACTGATAAATTTTAGACTTATGCCCATGAAATTTCTAAATCTTTTGAATTCTTAACAATATCATTTACTGTCTTTTACAGAATTTTGGATACCATAGTGCAGTGTAGGATGTTAAAACAAATGTAATCATATGGAGAATTTTTATTCTGAATATTGTTCATATAGGACAATTGCTTATTTTTTGAATTTATTTACGATTTTGATACAATATATGATATGTAGGACATGTTAAAACTTGCAATTCAAGTATATAAATAAATGTTCTATTCATAAAAATATACTATATTTTCAAGACTGAAAAGTCGATATTCTTTAAATACAATTTAAGAAGGTAAATAATTTTCAAGGTAAGGGATTGCTTAAAAAAACTAATTTATTGAAGATTGAAAAGTCTTGGAAGTTTTTAAATATTAAATAGTTTTAAAATATTTAATTTTCCAAAATTTTCACAGTTTTTATATGAACTGTAAGCTTATGTTTTTGATATTTTTTCACTATCTTTTCCATTTCAATTTGCTTTATTGCTTAATGCTTCATACAACTATTTCATTTATTTATCTCTTCTAATTGCATTTTCTGAAGCGATATAATATAAGTTGACATTGCTCTTTCGCAAACGAAACGCTTACTTTTCAGGCTTTGCTAAACATATTAATAATACAGAACTATTAAATAGTAGTAGTAATAGTGAAATAAAATGAAAAAGATAATATATATCTTAGATTAAAGTCAACAAAATCACGTTTAAAGAGACCTATTCTTGTGACTTGTAGAGATGAGTTGACATAGTAATTCTGCTAAAGATTTTGTTCGCGAGCTTTTTAAAAAATGTTCAAAATTAATTGATTGTACATTAACAGATTGATAATATGGTGGAACAGTAATAGTAGATGTTTTAATTTTAGCTTACACCGAATCATTGACAGCGAAGTTTTAGTTTTGTGCATATTTAAACACATTTCTAGAAGAGTCGTATAAGATCACATATATATTTGTATGAATTAAAACAAAATCTTTCTCAGACTTGACCAACTAAATTTATGTAAGACATTTAAAAACAGTTGACACCGATTCAGCTCTATTGTAGCTATAGTTCTCACTTGGATATTTCGGCTTTGTCGAGGGAATACATTTCTACTATGAATGGAATCTAAAGTTACAAGTCATCAATCTGAGTGAACTAACCGCATATGACTTACGTCTCTGCGAGCTTGGCACGTCGGAAAATGTCATATAAGCTATTATATCTAGGATATAATATATATATATATATATATATGTATTAAGGTGGTCCTTAATATGGACATTTTCGAATTTCCTTGCTCCCAAGGGCTCAAATGGTTCCAAATTGATAAAAAACAATTCTCTGAAAGTTTTAGCTCTTAATATTGTCTTTTAGATAGAGCGCAGTTCAATCAAGGTTTTGTATGGAAATAGCATGAAAAAATTTTCAAAAATTTTGCAGAGCGTCGAATTTTCAATAAACGATTTTTCACTTATAATTCATTTGTCGCTAAGTTATACCTAATTATTTTTTTAATTTCCAAAATTTTTCATACGAAGTTTGATTGAATTGCGCACTATCTAAAACTTAATATTAAGAGCTAAAACTTTCAGAGAATTGTTTTTATCAATTTGGAACCATTTGAGCCCCAAAGTATCTGAATATTGCTTTCATATTAGCATTTAAATTATTTATTATACTATTTCAAATAATGCATAATTTTAATAATACATGAAAAATGCAGCTATAAAATATTGGTAAATAGAAATTTATTCAATTCAAATTCCATTTCAATTAATTTATTAATATTGGGCAACATTTCAAACATGTTCTTATAATAGAATTTGGATACTGAATTATTGCATACTTTATAAAAAATATTTAAATAGAGATTATGTATATACATATAAGGTAGAGTGGAGCACAAAGGTCCAATTAGACTTTAAATAAATATACTTTTTATACTCAATAAACTACATACGCCATAATATTCAATTGAAATGAAATACATCATAATACATAACGCATATAAAATAAATAAATACTCGTACTATATTCAAAAAAAAAATCTAGTTTATTTCTATATACAGGAATGTGTTTTTATTTAACATTTTTCTAGAATTTGCCAATTTTTTTTACCCTAAAGGCGGGGTAGGCAGATCTAATGTTTTATTTTTAGTTTTAAAGGGATTTTTTGAAATAATACCTTTAATATTCAACTTAAACTTAATATAAATTTAATTGGTGCATTTTTTACAGAGATAATACTCTAAATAATCTTGATCATCACCAAATACCATGTCAGAAATATTTATCAGCAAAGTTGGAGGGTAAAGGTTCAGTTCGTCCTTTTTGCCCCACGCACATGTAAGCTATTATAGGGGTTATATAAAAACATCTGTTGAATCTTATCTTAAACTAACAATACCTCTTATAAAACAATTAAATAACATATATTAAAAAAATATTAAGGTCTCGTGAACTATACAACAGTGCTTAAAAAAATAACAGTAGTAACAATATCAGAAAACTAAAATACACCTATATTAACCATGATCACAAACAGCTATATTTATCATCCGCATATGATATTCATATAACTCTGTATGTATATCAAATTTCATGAACAGTTCATCCTGACCATGTAGCCTGATATCCAATTTCCTCTTTGCATTTGACATAATAATGTCAGTAGGCACTAATCAAATCTCACATTAAATTGGGTTCGTACACAAATCCACCTATGCAAACCCGATAGAGCGAATGTTGATTTTCTATGAAAATCGAATCTTGTTAGACGTGGCCCTTGTCGGATTGGCCTCAAAGAAAATGGGTGCGGGTGCACGACAGAAGATGAAAATCGAAATCATATATATATATACACACACACACATATATATATATATATATATATATATATATATATATATATACTATATGACCCGACAGACGTTGTCATGTACCCACGTCTACAATTCAAAAGTTTCAAATTATTCAATATCCTGTCCTATACTTTTTAATATACTATTTGATGTCCTGCATTTGAGAATCATTTATAGTCTTACCATAAGCAGTATATGAAATTCAGAAAAAATAATATATTTCTGCGATAAAAGAACAATATCACATTGGATATTACCACACAACATAATTGCTTCAATAATTTAGTCTATAATTTTCATAATTTCGTACAATATATTAGTTGCTTTTTGGAAATTATAATTTCTAAAGTACATTTTTCTTACAAATAATTTAATGAACACTATCATTTTTGTTCAAATCTTATTAGATGAATTAATTTGTAACATCTAGTTTATATAAGCACTGTTCAAATTAAGATCAACTTATTAAATATTTCATATCCAATGCCAAACAAATGAATTTTTGACAAATGCAACAAAATTCTAAATTATTTTTTATGAAGTCGGAATATTTTTTGTATTGTTAAATAATTTAGTAAAGTAAACCAAAATCCGACATGCTAAAATTTAAAAAAATAATGTATATGCAATTTTGGACTTATTGCGGTATTTATTAAACTGAATTATATAATTTCTTCTGCCAAACATTTACTGTTGACTGTATCTTATACTATTTTAATTTTTGGCACATCTCAAGTGCTTTTCGGCAATAATAATGTCATTACATTTTTTTTGTATATTATTTTTCTAATATTATCTAGGCTCATAATTTCAGCTAAATTAAAATGTCAAGGAAATTGACATTTCTAAGCAGATGACAGTTCAAATATTTACAATGTCAAATACTGATAAGTGTTTTTTTGTAATTTTTGTCATTTATTTCTACAATATTACTATAGTTTTATGGTTCATTAAATTTTAAAAAATTTCTTATACAAAATATAAAAAGAATTATCAAAATCCGAATAACCGTTTAGGAGAAGTATCAAATCATACACCCGTACAGAAGAATTTTATGTAAAAGATATATATATATACTAGCCGGCCCGACAGACTTCGTCCTGTCAAAAAAAAATTGTAATGTGGCGGTGTTTTGTGCCTACCTTTTTTCTATTCTTTGCAAAAAATTATCCTGAACAGAACCGTCACCCTGGTAATAATTCGGTGTGAATTAAAAATAATTAAATAAAACACTATAAGCATTTAAGAGTAAGTAATTTTAATAATGTAAATAATAATTCAAAAATCAGTTCAATTTTCATTGTAGTGCTTTGTGATAAACGATGTTTTTTGTTTGATTACCTGGCGCATAGACAAACAAATCTGATGGTTTTCCAATACGGGAACAAACAACATACAATTTTCCATGTGAGAAACATGGTTTTTTTAAATTAATACCACAAACACTTAATGATACCATAAACGCACTGGAAACGCATTGGGATGCATGGTGCGAGAACATCTTCTGCTTTATACTATCCTTTGAATATAGTTGGTCGATATTTCGCAATATTATAATTGCCGATCCAACCTTTAATTGAAGATTGTGAGGTGACAATCCTAGCAAATCCAGCGAGTTTAAAAACTCCGGTAGATCGTCTTGGTTAGTTCTGTAATTTGTTCTTGAATTTTGAAATTTAATTAATTTACATCAATGTTTTTGGCTGCCAATATAGCTTGATTAATAGAAAGATATTTCTATGTTTATATAAATATATTCAAAATTAGATTATCAAAAACTACACAAAATGTCATGACATAGATCATTGTTTTTTTTTACAAATTGCGTTGCCTACTCGATTAAAGAAGAAAAGGGCTGTTTTTAGGGTTTTCCCGGCAATTATTCGTTTTTTTCTCGCCGTAACAACCATCCTTGGACTTCAACAAACATTTTAAAAAAAGAATTGGCCAAATTGGTCCAGGCGTTGTTGAGTTATGCGCTTACCAACGCATTTTGCGATCCATTTTTATATATAAGATATATATATATATATATATATATATATATATATATATATAGATGTAGTATTTTTTCAGGGTATGTTAAATTTATCATAGTTTAATGTGACAGTCTTCTGTTGTTGACATTCAGCATATTATGTTTCTGAATTTTGTATTCTGAAGCCGTAATAGAATATAGTATGATGCAAAATTGTGAGCAGGAATTCTACATATTTACATGTCAAGTTTAAAATTTCTATTTCTTTAGTATATGTTTGGCAGTTTGTTATATGGCCGCCAAACAAAACGTATGCACATCTTTGATACTTTATATAAATATTTGCAGATTTAGCTTTAAGTAAATGTTGATGGCGAATAATTTAAACATTTCTCTAAAATTATTAGTATTATTTATTTGATTGAATTTAAAAATTTCATATTTTTATGCCGTTTTTTTCTCGTACCAGAATTTGCGGTATGTTTTATCTCTATTAATGACGTTAATTATTTAGTGAGCAACTAAATGTGAAGCATTAATTTTAGCCATATATTGAGTAGGTAGTGAAATGTTGATTCATGTTGAACCCATCTCAAGTAATTGATTATCAAAATATATAGTGCAGTGATTAATCGTAAATTTCTGGCAATTGCACCTAATGACTCTATTAAATTGTATCGGCTAAACACGCAGATTCGATCGACATGGGTCCTATCTCACTGATAATATGATATTCGATAATGATTATACTAAATGGAAGAGTATTTTGCTTTTAGACGAGTTGTAATATGCTGATAGCATTAATTATTTACAGATAAGATAAATTAATATATGAAAATAATGAAAATGATTAAATTTAACATTGTTTATTTTCATGACAAAAATCAATATACAGTGAAGAATAATTAAAATTTAAAAGAATTTTTTGTTGATTTTTTAAATTAAAGCATTTGAGTAGGTTGCGAATTTTTACAGATTTTGTGAAGTGCATGACAATTATAAATCAATTACAAATCAACAAGTCTACTAATTAAATGCACATATAGGGGGAAGTTTCGTAACGCCGGACGGCACCAAGCACCGAACACTCTATTTAACACGTATTATTGAAACGAGTATAAATCTTTTTATTTCAAGATACTAGTGAAAGGGGCATGGGGGGCTAAGGTGATTTATTCATAAATAACCTTAGGTGTCGGCCACTAGGGGACTTCCCCCAAATTTTATTTTATTGATCAACGTTGATTAATTATATGATCAATGATATCATTTCAGACCCAATTAAGAATATCTAGCAATTCTTACTAAACTATTAAGGCATACATTTTTCAAATGATCTTCATTAGTGTATGTTCTAAAAATTACTAATTTTTCATATGTTGGCAATATTTTTTATTTCTATTTATGAGAAATTAATTATATATTTAGAAGCCCAATATGTATAAATTATTTATTAATGACTTTTTTAATAATCTAAAGCTCACACTCAAGGCGTTCATTTTTAACATAATTAGACCATTCATCAAATGCAACAAATCTAAAAATTATTAAGATTCCTATTGAGTTATTATAAACGAAAATTTTTAACAAGTTGTACTGGAAAAAATCCTCGTAGAAAACAGTTTCATGTTTCTTCTGCATATTTTTTCTTTACACTAATGATGGTGGCGTGTACAACAAGGAAAGTGCGCTGTTAGTGCGAATAGGTCTTTATGAAAATCTTCTATGCTCAATTATCGATGGAAATCTGAACGTAATAATAGTTGGAAGCTTTGCCGCTGCACAACTCAAACAACGGATCAAGTGCCACTAAAAGCAATGAAGAACCGGATCAGAGCTGCAAAACCTTTGTTAAGCGTAATATGATCATATTCAGCACAGTCATGATTGTGCATTACATTATAATATTAGATATGATATATGTTAGAATCAAACTTTAGGATCAGGGAAACAGAGTGCGAGTGATTTGTTAAATTGACCAAATAGTAGGCAACTATGGGTAATGCAAATGATGGATATGTTTCTTATAAATATTCTAACAATATTTGTTTAAACATTATTTTCACTGTGTATGTATCATCACATTCATTCGAATAATGTTTTGTTATCATAGCAAGTGTTGCCAAACTCTGAAGTAACTATGGAATAATGCATAGTGCACTCCTACTTACTTACTTTACTAAGACGTCAAGGAATGGCTTAGAAATTATTTAGATAAAGAAACTGTTGTTTGTTGTGATCAATTTTGGGCAGGAATTTCATGCTGTCCCAGTTTCATATTATGTTGCATAAGTTTGACGTCGAAAACAGTAAACGACAGAGTAATTACTTAATATTAAGGAACGAAGTTCCAGATAAAGTTTTTGTATATAATTGCAAATGACATGTTAACCAAAAATGCTTCAATAGTGGAAATAGTAAATTTTAAATACATTGTATTTATATATTTTCATTTGCACCCCAAAGGCTGAATAAAAAGGGAAAGCCATCGGAAAAAGAGATAGAATGGCTTATTTTTAATTTTAAATGAACTTTACGAATATTAGCTAATTTATTCAACCAAAGCAAAACAAAAAATTACTGGGCACATTTTTCACAAAGATTACATATTGATGTAGTAATTTGTCAGAAATATTCACCAAGGGATCTCGAACAACTATTAATTCAAAACTCAAATAAATATTAATTTAAATTATCTCACGTAAAATTGCTTTGTTTTAACTTCATTTACTTATTTATTGACTATTTTTTTATGGTTAACATATTTGTGTTTGTAAAGGTTTATCTGATTTTATTACCCCACCCACGTGTAAGCTTTCATAAAAGGTATATAAGAAACTATAGTATCTACCTTAAAAATAGCAATATAATTTATAAAATAATGAAATAATGTATACCTAAAAAATTATATTCAGGAATTATAAACTAAATAGAAAGAGGTCATAACTAAAAAAATTAACAACGAAAGAAAACTAGTGGTGTGTGGAATTGTGCCTTAAGGCAAATTGCTGTAACTTTCCGTACCGTAACCAAATGTTCGAGGAATATTAAATGTTTTCAAATAGATTATTATGAATACTGTAACATTTTCTAATATTTATTAGAATTATATAAACTGAATGGCAAAGATAAAATCATTTATTTTAAGTATATAAGTGACCTTTAGAACTTTCGCCAGAATTAAAATTAAAATCTGAATTATTTTTGATATACAAAAAAATGAAAAAAAATTAAAATTAGTTTTTTTTTCAAAATTTATTATTTTGTCAACACAAGCAGTTGACAAAAGCAAAAAGTTTTTGAAACCATTCAAATCGGATGCTTAGTTCTCACAAAAACTGACATTTTTATACATTTAGTTCTGTGTCTTTGAAATGGCTGGACCTGCTTTAGCCAAAAACTAATCACCACCTCTCCTAATCGTTACTTTTTGGATTATTGAAATCGGATACTAGATTTCTATTTTCTGAACTCTGTGCTTTGCGTCTCCGTAACGGCTGGACCTGCTTTTGCCAAAAACAAATCAGCACATTTTCCTATTATTTGGAATCGAATGTTTTTTGAATCATCCGAATCGGTTAATCCGTACGCCCGAAAATGTAAACAAAAAATGCGGACATGTAAAACACACATACACACACATTTATATATATATACACATCCATTTTTACTGAAGTATGCCAAAATTATCAGAAACATCTGAAACGTGAAGATATGCAAAAAAGTTTCATTTTCGATTTATGGCTCATTACTATAACTTACCCTACGGGAATTTAATAATATTGTTACAATAGCACCGTTGTCAGAATCAAGGCGATGGGTGGTTACACATCTTTTCCCCTTTACTATCAAATATTGATGTTAAAAAATTCTTAACAGTACTTGTTATTGAGATATCGGCGATGGACCTTTTTACCCGCAGACCTTTAAGCCCCGCTCTACTCTATATTATTATTATAATGAATAATTCCGCAATATCCGAAGTTCGTCCCTGTATTATTATCGAATCGTTTTTGATCAAGAAGTGATTGGCGTCGGGGCATGCACGCGAATGATAGATTACGCATGCCAGGGAAACCGTCGGCCGCCTTATAGATCAACTCGCCAGGTGAACCGACGACCGACGACCGACCGCGCAATATAAGGGGAAGGCGCCGTATCTTTACGGCACGGTCGCGTTATCTAAATAACTCATTTCGTGTAAAACGAATTAACCTCCGGCCCTCAATCCCTCTTGAATTAACTTATGCTTTATAAGCCCCCAAAAGAAAACTTGATACAGCGGGAACATTTTGATGGATTTCCATACAGAAAACATATTTGATATGGCAAAATGTAATAAGCGACTTGATTGAAATTTATATTGAAGTATCGGGTGATGTTGATGTAGGAGGAATTGTTGGGGAGAGGAATAATTTAAAAAAATAGGGCGTTGTTTATTTAGAGCAATATTGCAAATGTAATGCTAATTTAATGTAAGTTTTCAATTGAGAGTAATTAAAAAATCGTATACAAATCTATGTTTGATATTTGAAATAAAATTTGGGATTATAAAAACAGAAAGAGTAAGTGGTTTGTTAAATTGAGTGCAAAGCTATATCTAACGTAAATGATATATATTTTTTGTTATAAATATTCTATTAATATGTTTTAAATGTTTATCTTTAGTGTCATCATATTGTTTCTCTACTCTATTTTCTATTCTTGCATAGAATTGAGCAAATACACGCAATAGATAAAATATAGGGAACTGAAAGCCGAAGCACATTATCAGGAACCTTGGAACCAGAAATTGGAAAGCAAAATTCATAAGAATGCAAAAAAAGAAAAGTAGGGTAGTGGGAATAATAAACAAGAAAGGAAGAGGAAATCACTTATTTGTAGTGTTTCTACACCATGGACCTGCCTTCGGCTATTTATTCTATCATTCTACCATTTATTATTATTATTACTATCATCATATCAATTTAAACAAGGTTTGTTCAATGGAGTGGGTTTCGATTTAATTATTAACTTCCCGTAGGGTAAGTTATTGTAATCGTCCAAAAATCGAAATTAAAATTTTTTGCATTTCTCGACGTTTTGAAGGTTTCTGAACATTTTGGCATACCTCAGAAAAAATAGTTGTGTGCGTGTGTATGTATGTATGGATACAATTTTTCGTCTACGTTTTCGGCGCACGGATGAACCGATTTAAATGGTTCAAATATCATTCGATTCCTATTGATAGGGAGATGTGCTGATTAGTTTTTGTCAAAGGCAGGTCTAGCAGTTACGAAGATAAAGAGCAAAGAATGCAGAAAATAGAAATCGAGTTTTTGAGAGAACGGAGCATCCAATTTGAATGATCTATAAAACATGATTGGGAGGAGTGGTTATTAGTTTTTGGCAAAGGTAGACTCAGCCATTTCGAAGATACAGAGCTAAATGTGCAAACAAAAAATGGCAGCTCTGTAGTAACTCAATAATCTGCAATTTTCTCTGGATCATTTTTTCAGTTAATATATTTTTTTCTTTGGTATGATCCTTGAATCAATTTGAATAAATTGTTTTTGTCTAATAGGTGAAATTCACATTTATTTCAAGTTGAAATTAGTTTATATTAAAAAATAGGTACAATATAGATTACACTATTTATATCTCATACTTTATATTTCGGATACGGAATTAGACTCATTAACAAAAAAAAAAACAAAGAGTGCGCATACAACGTTGATGCCGGTACGCATACAACGACAGATCTCTATTCACATACGTACACGACGACTAATAACAATCGATCCCTATAGAAATGATCTAGTCGAGAGCGAATGATGAACAGTTTGGGCTCAACGGACTTCCGTTGCATTTGTACGGATTTACACCCGTAAATCCGCAAATTTTGTCGCGCCTAAAGAAGTATTACTTCAAAAACAAATACTTCTAAACTAATTAATCACAGTAAAATACAAGGCTAAAATAATATTAAGATTAACACTAATATTTATCAGTGCTCCTATATTTATGTCTAAATAAATTTTACTCAGTTTTAGAGTTCGTTTGTCTGATCCAATGAAAATATACCGAAGATGTAGCTTTTTTTCTTAAGTAAAAATGGGTTGCTTATCGGCAGAGCTTTTTTGAAGTCGTGGTTGTTTTGTAGTTGGAGAACTGCTGCAGTATTTGCTTTGACAGAAATGTTTGCGATACATTGGTTGATATGATATGTTGGACATTTGTTATAGTTCATGAATTAAAAATTCGTACAGCAAAAACAAGGAAAGGAAAGAAATAGTACCAATCGCGACTTTTTACGAAAAGTAATTATATTAGTTATTGCATATAGAGATCCCAAAATGTCTATAGAAATTTGTTTTTCATCAAAAATTTCTGAATTAGTTTCACCATAAAAATAATCCCTAATAATCCGGGAAAAGCTTCATATCCACGATCCAGGTGGCGTGACAGTGTGAGCGTGATAAAAGCGTCACCAGATTGATGTTTATGAAAGCAATTTAATTACGCTTCGTCGCGGTACAAATCTACTAATTGATATTAACTTTATAGTATCAACAGCGCATTTAATGGCATGCCATGCAATAAATAAAACTATCATAATAAAAAATATTCCATGTTACGTGTTCTTAATTAAAGTTTTTATACGTTGCACAGTTCCTTAAAAAAATAAAGATTTATATGATATTAAATTTTTAGTATTCTGTATGCAACTATTAAATTCTTTTTATAGACAATTTCAGTTAAGTATCAACTGAGTTTACTGCTGGGTCAGAAATTGCATATATTTGTTAGAATCGACTACTTTAGGTACTTGAATGGGATCGATATTATGATACTATCTATTTACCTAAGCCTGCTACAGTTGTCTGAAAAGAATATTATTATAGAGTATTTCATATAATTATTTTTGCAGCACAACTTAGAATATTTTGTTGTACACATTGTTACATCGTTTAAAGTAAAATGTATCAAGAGACCAAAAATTATTGATTTTACTCTCGAAAAGCGATGTCCTTAGTAGAGACTATATCATCACACCTCTATTATACGAAGAATTATTTTCTAGCAATGTTTAACTGTTTCCTGCATAATATTTATATTGTTATATCAACTATTCACGTAGATACTTAATTTTAGAAGCTTACGGTCTTGAAATAAAAAATATATCAGAAATGATTTTTTTATGCGTTATTTTGTAACAAAATTTTTAAACTTTTTGTGAGATTATAAAATATACTTCACAATTCATAAAGATTAAACAAAACTCAAACATTTTCAAATTATTAAAAATGATATTAGTTTTTAGCAGGAGCCGCAACTAATTATACAAAGCTAACAAACTACTTTACTAGTTCAACTTTACCACTTTAACTTTACTAGAAGCTTTTAATCTAACACATAAAATTTTGTTTGTTCTAGTATTAACAAATATTAACTAACATAATAATTATATTATATATATAATTAATTAGTATTAAGTGAAAAATATCCAGAAAAACTTTCAGTATTTATTTTATTGTTACTTTATTAATATATATATTTTTATACCAATAAATTGCGTATATTAACATATTTCTATTTCTAGTAAATTTATATTAATTTATTTTTGTCACCTGATTAATAGTTTTGAAATAAATTACGCTATCCGCAAAATATATTTTGTACTGTGCGAACAAAAAACGTTGTTGAAGAGAAATATTAATCATATTTGAAATTCGCATAATCTCATTAATTCACTGTAAGCAGACGATTTATAATTTGTACGAGTGAAATATATAGTTATTGATTTAACATAATTTCTTTCAAAATAATTAATGTTCTGATGCAAAATATAATCATAATCTAAATTTAATATATTGCAATTATTAATTATAATAAAAATGGTGCTCGAGGCGGGTGTCTAGTCTAGGAGTTCAGATTCAATTTTCATAATTCTAATTACTATATTAAGGACACTCTCAATACAAGTTCTAGAAGTTTATATGAAAAATTACGTAAAATAGATTAATTTTTGAGGTACTTTTTTGTTGCCACTGGTTACGATTTAAGTCGCAATGTTCGATTTAACATTAATGAAATGGGATTTTTACTTGAGATTTTAAAACTCAAATATGATATATAAATAGTGATATATATTTATTTTACAATTGAAAATATAATTATTATAATATCAACAGAAAAAGACAAGTTAACCACTGGGTTGCCTTCTCGAATTACTAGGATAAAAAAAGTACAACAAAAACTAGCGTATAGAACATATAATGCTAAACGCTTGAAATATAAAATAAGTCTTACTTAATAAGCTAACTTTTTTGTATTTTTTTTTTTTTTTTAATTTTATTTGGCCTCGCTTACTCTAAGCATTTATCCACCTACAACATTTATTTTATTTACATTCTATACTATTTTTTTATATCATATTGAATCTTATATATCCCATTCTATATTTTTATGCTTATTTTTTATTTTCTTCAATTTTGACTTTCCTTCCCTTCCATTTTAATTCTTCATTCTTTTTCTAATCTCATCGAGTCTGATATTTTTTTCTTCTTCTTACTCCTAATAAAACGCAGCTATTCGAATTCTGTAATTTTTATTCTTATTTTTAATTTTTATTCAAATTTTACTTGACAAATCCAATTCTATTTAATTACAAATTAACTCTATATATAAATTTTTTCTTGAATTAAATTCAATTAAAGTCAATGACAGGGTTCGATCCAAGATCCTTGTCATGTGAGTCGAACACGCTACTAATTGAACTATGCTTATTTTAGTGTATGAATAATTTTTAATTATATTTGTGGTCTTAATGTTAACGTAAATAGACAAATTGAAACTGTTATTATTTATGATCAAATTATATATTTATAATTTCCATTCTTGAATCAACATATTTTCGTAAAATTTGTGTTCAAGCTTGCAATTGCTTAAGAATTTAGTGAATACACACACACACCCACATATATATATATATATATATATAATATATATATACATATATATACATATATATACATATATATATATATATATATATATATATTATATATATATAATAACTTTATCATCACTACAAAATTTAATTAGTCCGCGACAAAGCAACGACAAAATTGTTCATTACACACAACCTATAATATTAAGCTCGGTTTAATTTCAAGCAATTAATAACAGCCATCTGTTGTTGTCTATTGTGTATTACTTTTGAACCAGTGACGTCACAGACAGAAGCTTTCGCAAAGCTCATTTCGATCTATACTCATCGCTTTAATAGGAGAGATTAGCAGGGCTTTAGCCAGGGTCGTGATTTCAATAAGGTCCCGTCCCGCTGCGCTACCGGATTAATTGAAAGCAAGAGTGTTTTTCAGTGAACGAACCGAACGAAGGGTAGAGGAATACGAAGGGGCGGGGGAAGACTGTGCTTTCAAATAAGCTTTTGTTAAAACACGACCCGGAAAACTTTGGTTTTATTTTGTCAAAACCAATAAATGCTAAAGGTGGATAAAAAGTGCGGTAGGTGAATGCTTTTGTGAGGTTGCTATTTATGCCATTTTGTAACGTTTTTTGAGACATTCTTTTACAACGGTTGGGTACAATTTTATACACACCTCTGGGATTTTTAAACACGGGTATGATAATTAATTAATAATCCCAGATTTTATAAATATTTTAGACCAAATAATTATCACGAATTTTATTGGCAGTTTGCTTTACTTTTAGTAGAATGAGAATTTTGTTCAAAATTTGATAGTGTAAGTACATACGTAACTGCATGATGTTGGATTAGTTTCTCTCGCCGTATCTAAGCCATTTGTTTTCCAAAAACATTTACCAAAAATATAGATTTATCAACTACCCAATTTAGAGTTACGAAAGACAGATTGTGAAAGCTAATCATTATTGTAAAAGAAATAATTTCAACAATATGGGGTAACTTATTGTAATCGTCCAAAAATCGAAATTGAAAATTTTAGCATTTCTCGACGTTTTGAAGGTTTCTGAACATTTAGGCATACCTCAGTAAAAATGGGTTAGATCGTTATAACCTAAAGTTTGTTTTAATGATTTACGAATATCAGAGAAAAAATTAGGAATTCTATTTGGATTTAGTACTATGAATTTAATTATACGCAATTTTTTGTCTATAATTATGTAATTATATACTGAGATTTAACAACTATTCTGACCACAAAATTGTTATTACCTGATTCTTTACAAAATACTTTGAGAAAAAACTAAATACGAAATACTTGCTAGCCAACAAAAGGTAATCTTTCATCAGATTTAAGTAAT
>NW_020537104.1:0-21326 GCF_003426905.1 Ctenocephalides felis | reverse complement strand
AAACAATACCTTTCGAACGGTTTTTGAATTTTCAAAATCGATTTAGAATTGCGGGCTAAAACGTGGACGAAAAATTTTTCACTTTTTTGCTATTTATAAAGTAATGACTTGGCCGATCGTCGCACAAAACTGATAAACGATGTCCTCATCGAGATACATCGTATGGCTTTTAAATTTATGAAATCGGTCCAGTCGTTTTTTGAGAAAACGTCGATTCACGGCAAAAAATCTGTTCACTACACGAACACACAGACAAACGTATATTTTTTCCGAACTGCATTCTTATACAAGCTTGATGGTTTTGGATTATTAATAATTTTTTTTCTATCGTTTATGACAAATGTAATGATTTCCAATAATTCTGCAGATGATCAGATTATTATTTAGCACTACATTGTTAGCTATTATTATATGTATATGAGCACATTGAAAAAAAAGTCATGCAAAAGTTATTATGAAATTGTAATTATAAAATTGTTTTGCTGAAATTGACCAACAATCAAAATGGAAAATCTACATTACATTGTGGAAACATTATCATTATTTAGCACATGGTATATTTGTCGTATCACGATTTTTGTCATACGATGAAAGTATCCAAATCCGGGATATGGTGATGATTTTCGGGTATATTAACTATCCTTATGCTTGTATTTAATCTATCTGCATTTATATTTATTATTAGGTATAAATAAATAAAAGAGAATAGGTGCTCTGATTATATGTTACGGTAGTGCCAATAGAGTTTTAAAATCTTAGAGATATGTACTATTCTACGTATTTACAACTTAATTAGTTAACTGAATGACTTAAATATTTATGAAA
This sequence comes from Ctenocephalides felis, assembly GCF_003426905.1. NCBI lineage: Eukaryota > Metazoa > Arthropoda > Insecta > Siphonaptera > Pulicidae > Ctenocephalides > Ctenocephalides felis. Next base: position 20,501 of record NW_020537104.1, on the reverse strand, counting down.
TGACTTTATTCAATTGTTGTTATAAAATGCTTATTTAAGATAATAAAGTAGACAATGGTGTTTTAGCGCGACTTACCTACGTATTTCATGAATTGCCTTTATATAGAACTTTACCTTTAGAAGTTTTATATTTAGAAAATTAAATTTGCACACATATTTTCAAACTTTTTTGTATATAACGAAATTATATTTTTTTTTAAAAATTACCTAATTAACATATCTATTATCTATTATATCTAATTAACATATAATAATTTTCACAGAAAATATATTAACATCTACAGCATAGTTTGCATATTAATATTTATTAATATCTATATTATACTTATTAATATTTAATTACATCGTTGTTTGAAAGACAATGTAAAAAATAATAATATTTTTTATCGTATTGTTTTTATTACGAAAGATATTCATCAATGAGCTACCAAAGCAAATTCCATTTTATACAATGGCGTAAACTTGTTTAATAAAACATGTTGATAAACGTCGACAATAATATTGTATGTTAGTTGTTTTGATTTAAGCTCACAATACTGCGTTTCAAAATCACTTGTTTCAAATTATTTGATTACATTCTTGTATTATACATAATGTTAATGCATTTGTGAACTCCAAAATTCGAATGTAATAATAGTTTTATTTTATTGATCACCTAAATCATTTTCTTCCAGCTCTTCTATGCTTCTCTGATACATATTCCGTAATTTCAAATATAAAAGAAGCATTATGCCAGACGATTTTCTCATTGACAAAGTTCAATACAACTTTATTCTTGCAGCTGGCAGAAAAAAAGCTGGCAACTTCTCTTCTTCGACGTGCACCTTTGCGTAATAATTTCCCTGAATATATATTATATAATTGAAATAAATTACAATTTATTTATTGAGTACCTACATTTTTTTAAGTGTATACAATAACCGTTGTAGCAACTCTATTTTTTCTATAACAAGATTTACAATTGCACTTGAGGACATTTATAATATAATGATAAGGACATATGATGATGAAATTACGTAGTAGCAGTTCATTTAGATAAAACTTTCTAACTGAAACTGATTCCTTGTTCTAAAATTAATTTAATGAATAAGTAGTTATTTGCGTTTATTTTAGTATAGAGTGTGAAAATACTTTTTTCAAAACTAGGTATTAAATTTAGGATTTTTAATAGTTTCAAAATATTATAGTAAAACATGCAATCGGGATAAGTACCAATGAGCCCTATAATGGCAGAATAGATTTATGAATTTTCCTCATAAATTACGTTGAATATACTTACTGTTTTGATGGGACAAGATGTAGGCATTTGATTTGACCCAAAAACTAATTGGTGGATAGGTTTCTTTAATTGTCTAATCATTTTATCGACAAATCCTGTTTCCTTTGTTCGTGGATCTTTTAATAAGAAATCACAATAACTAGCTTTTATAGGTGGCAAGAAGTCTTTATATTGATTGCTCATGTATTGGTACATATTCACATGCGCCTGTGTGAATTCAAAATTTAATTAGTATATGTAATATTGTATAGTTAATTTTATATACCAAATAATATTTTATATATCTTTTTATGCAAGTTTTTCATAAATGAAATAAAAAATAATTATATAGAATAATATTTTGGAGCGGTGATATATTAAATTTGATCTTTTTTGAAGTGGACATTATTAGCATTTTTTATCATAATTATTAGACTTGTTCATGAATCAGTTGCATTCTATTGCAAACATATATATTTTGCATACATATTGTTTTTTTTTTGCTTTATTGCTATATATATTTTAAAGAACTTCACCCAAACTTTTAGAGAAATGCCTGGGCATACCAGTCTGATGCAAGAAATTTCAATTAGACTCACTTCATTTGTTGTGAAACGAAAATTACCTATTTGTATCTAATTGATAATATCATCATTAATCAACAATTTATTTTTATCTTCCGATTTTATATCATTATTATAAATTAAAAATCTTTTGAAACACCATTAGGTATATTCTAACACGGAAAAGCACGGATTGATTATTACAATGTCAGCAAATGTCTTACCCTCCGAACGAATTGTACGAATTTGCAATTCTAAAAACATATAAATAAAGAGGTTTATGTCTTTTCAGATTTTGTAATTCTTAGCCATTAACTTATATTTACCATTATATTATCGACTTCCTTTACTTGAGTGAAATTCACATTCCAATATGAATATGTTCTATTGAGTTTCTTTGTATCGAATGCATGAATTATCATATAATCTGTATTCCAATATTCTGCCTTAATTGCCAGAAAATTAAACCTGTAGTTTGTCTGAAAATAAACCGACATAGGTATTTATGGCTAAGGGTTCATAGATCTACATAGTAACATTAGGTCTTACAATTTTTCAAATAATTTGAATTTTCACATAAATATTTTGGATATGAATACATATCATCTTTAACAATTCAACTATTTTCTTGAAAATTTAAATAATAAGTGAATGTGTCTTGTAGTCTTCGTTCCACTTGGTTTATAGATATTAGTTACTACCTTACCGTAATTTCATAGGATGATGTTTTAATATGGTTATGCAAATATTAATGTAAATATAAACTGAAGGAATGGCTCTAAAGTCCAAAATAATTTTTATTATAAAGTTATAATTTAAATTATTATTATTTATAATACATACCCAGCATTGTGTTTCATATATTATATACGTCAGTACAATTATTTTGAATAATATTCGTTTCATTTTCTGTTAAAAAACTAATCCTAAATATTTATTATATACCAACTGTAATGTTCTGTTAATATTTTGAAATAACTTATCATTTTACATTATTAGTTGTATCATTTTTATACATATAGTATTTTTTGCGATGACTTGCTATATTCTTTCTTATTATTTCTGTTAACCATTTGTTTATCAGTATGTAGATCTATATAATTTATAGGAAATTGGCTCTAAACCAATATCGTTGAGTTTCATTGTTACAATTATTGGAAACAACTCAATAGGATGTTAATCTGTGTATGATTAGAGTTTGTTTTAGCTCTAACCCTTTCGAGCCACCCAAATATTTGTTGCACTGTTCAAACATTACCAGTAGAATTGTATTTAATAAATGAAAATTAAAATTTTCACTTCTAAATAACTAATAACGATAATAACGTGTTCGAATTTTCCATAGTTAACTCACAATTAGAGTGATATATCTTGAAGCAAAAGTACTGGATGTTTTCTATAGGTGAAACTCGTACACACAGGTCGTCGATAGGAAACGCTCGTAGCAAAAGCGTTAAATGAGTTTATTTGCAGAATTTTAGGTCACGATCATAAATTTTTGAATTTTATTAGTATTAACTAACCTGATTTCCCTGTTGTAAGAGTATTATTATAATAAATTTATTTTTGCATTATTGTTTATGATCATCGTTTTTGCCCTCTGAATTCAAAATGAGACCATGATGAATGTTGGTACCGGAAAGTTCCGGCCGTTTGTGGAATAAAACAACATACAATTTTTTTTCTTGCGTCAATTAACTTCATTGAATATAACAATTATCATTATTATTAATGATCTTTGGTCAATTTGTATATCCCATTTGCAAAAAATGTTTCATCTTTAGATGTGAATAATTGAACCAGTGCTTGTTTGACATCTTCTTCATTCTTGAATTTTTAGCTTGTTAAAAAACTTTGTTAGGACAAAAAAAGTAATAATCAGAGGGTGCATGTCCGATAAATATGGTGGGTGCGATAGAATTTCTCCGCCTAATTCTGCAATTTTTTTACGGAGTCCCTAAAGCAGCATATGGTTTAGCGCTATCGTGGTGTTCATTCTATTGAGTATTGTCCTTGCAGTATCATACTGGAAGTATTGTCCTTCCAGTATCATACTGGAAGTATTGTCCTTCCAGTATCATACTGGAAGTATTGTCCTTCCAGTATCATACTGGAAGTATTGTCCTTCCAGTATCATACTGGAAGGTCTTTTCTATTGATCATTGCTGGCCTCATTTTTGGAATTCTCCGAATTGAGCTTTTGGTTTAGTTTCAAAAGCTTATAACTAATTCTCGAATGTTACACCATATACACAACATTTTCTTATTCGAAGTCAAATTTGGTTTAGAGAAGAAGGTTTAAGTTTTACTCTTAAGGTCTAAGGATCACAATATGCCCTTTTCCTTACAATGTTGTTGTATGGAAATTCACATTTCATTCCCAGCTATCAGCCGGTTCAAAAAGAGCTATATTTTGTTTAGAGCAAGCGGAGATGTGCATATGAGAACTCAATCATCCAAATTTTTCTTACTTATTCATGTTGCACGCATCTTAAATACTTATCCAATCTTCCAAATATGGTCAGAAATGTTTTCTTTAGCTGAATTAACACCTTCGGGGATCCCCGATGTCGTCAGAAAAGGATCTTGCTTACCAGAGAGGTCGAAATCACCCCTTTCAAATTTTTCGTACTATCTTTCGTATGTCCCATCAGAAACTGTGCCTTCACTAAACTTTCAATAAATTTTTACTTGCTTCTTTAGCATTTTTTCTTTGTTAAAAATCGTATAAAATACAGTAGCGTAAATGAACTTTGTCAGTTGTCATGGGTATAGTATTCTTCCACACTAATTGTAAGGTGAATCAACTTTATTATAGTTTATTTTCTACGTCAATATGTATACATTAATCGATAAAAGTATAGAGCCGAACATGCAATAAATAAACATGCAACAAACGTATCGAAAATGATGTCATAGATTTGGATAGAAATTATCGGTAGACCATAATATAATATGGTAAGGTAAATATAATAAATGAATATATTTTGCATTGGGCTCGTCCGTATATCCCATTTGTGAAAAATGTTTAATAATTGGTAGGTAAGCGGTTAAGAGCGACGGGACTTGTTTCATAGGTTCCGGGTTCGATACCCACTTTGAGCAGCCTGTTGTCAGACAGCAGTGACAACGATTTTTACTTGGAAATATAGATAGTAATATGTTTCCAAGTGGAAATAGCCCTCACCCGGCATTGCTGCACCAATAAAATGTCAGCCCTATTAGATTAATTTTAATAACAAAGTCATCAAATATGGATGGATTAACCAGTGGGTTACCATCTAAAAAAAATGCGAAATAAAGAGGTTTCAGCCCAAAAGCTCACATAAGGTTCTGATTGCTGTTCAAAATTTAAAAAAAATGCATTACGTAAGAATTTTGAGTCATTTTTATAAAAGAAATTGAGTTGCATATATGAATGCGTACATAATACATACGAATAATATTCTTGGAATTAATTTTCTTTATGTTTATCGATTCGAATTATTTTTCAAAACGTGTCATATTTTAAGCCCTCGCATCAGTGCGCATTATATCAGTGCGCTCGTTTTAATCTGATTTGATCCGAACTTGAGAGACGATCAATTTATTCACCCTGTGGAGAAGTGAGCTCCGAGAGAGGTTTGTCCTTGCGTTGCATTGCCTCGATTTGCATAATTTTCTCCAGAGTATTCTTTACTAGGAGTGCTAAAGATTTTAACCGTTCAAACAGGGGTGGAATGATGTCTTACATGAATTGTTCGACTATTCAAATATTTCATGTAATCCATTGATTAGGGAAACTATATTAATTAACTTCCCGTAAGGCAAGTTATAGTAATCGCAAAAAAATCGAAAATGAAAATTTTTATAAATCTTTACGTTTCAAAAGTTTCTGAACATTTAAGCATTCCTTAGAAAAAATTGATGTATGTGTGTGTGTGCGCGCACGGATACAAATTTTCGTCGAGGATTTGAATAATTAAAAAAAACATTTGATTCGTATTGATAAGGAGACGTGCTGATTAGTTTTTGGCGAAGGCATGTCTAATTGTTTCGAAGATACGGGGTAAAAAGTGCCAAAAACGGTAACTCAGTTTTTATTAAAATCATTTATTTATCATTTATTAAATTTGAAAAGAAGGAATGCGTTTTCCCTCTTTTTCTCATTATGATTTTACAAGCATTATTGTATCTACTATTGTAAGACATTGATACAGAATATCTTATTGATATCATCTATTTTTTAAGTTTAGGGTATAATATTAAAAAAAAGACTGATTAAAAAAGAAGACAATTCTATTGTATTCAGCGTTGAACAGATTGTGAGATGGGTATAGCTTACGAGATCAAATCCAATCAACAGATCCAATGTCTTATTATCAATTTTAAAAGGATTCTATGAATATACAGCCAAGGCAAAATATAAATTTTATGGGTACATTTTTTTACAGAATAACACTGTATATAACCTTGATCTGGTATTTTGCCAGAAATATTCATCCGCAAAGTTGGAATAAATATCCGTTTAAATTATCTCTTGTAAAATGTTTTTTTAACTTGATTTACTTTTATATTTACTATTTTTTATTGTTTACATCAATGTCAGGGTAAAGGTTCAGTTGGTCCTTTTTACCCCACCCACGTGTAAGTTTTTATAGAGGTAATCTAAAAAACTGTTAAAATTAAAAATTAACTATACCAATTATTTATATTAAGGTCTTGTTAACTAAACAGTGCTCACAACAAAAAAAAACTAACAACGAAAGAAAATACTTTTGTTATGGTTTTGCAAACATTGCCGTTTATTTCTCGATAGCAAGAATCAATGTGATGGTTGGTTATACATTTTTTTATCTTTACTTTCAAATAATATAGTAGTGGACCTTTTTACCCTATATATATATTAGGGTGGTCCTTAATGTAGACATTTTCGAATTTTATTGCTCCCAGGGGCTTAAATGCTTCCAAATTGATAAAACAAATCTCTAAAAGTTTTAACTCTTAATATTAACTTTTAGATAGTGCGCAATTCATTCAAAGCTTCATATGGAAATTGGATGGAAAAAATTCGAAAATTTTAATGTTTTTTAGGTATAACTTAGCGACAAATAAATTAAAAAGTGACAATTCGTGCCATCTTTTATTGAAAATTCGACGCTCTGCGAAACAGGTTTTTTATAATTTATTTTGTAGAGCGTCGAATTTTTATTAAAACTCATTCATTTGTTCACTAAGTTATATCTAAAAAACATTTTTAAGATTTTTGAAAATTTTTCCATGCTATTTCCGTACAAAACTTTCATTGAATTGCGCACTATCTAATACACAATATTAAGAGCTAAACTTACAGAGGATTTTTTTTTTTATCAATTTGGAAGCATTTGGAAATTCGAAAATGTCCATATTAAGGACTACCCTAATATATATATATATATATATATATATATATATATTAGGGTAGTCCTTAATATATATATATAGATATATATATTGTATAGATATATAGAGATATAGATATAGAGGGATAGAATGAGAGAGATATAGATAGAGAGATATATAGATATATAATAATCTATATATATATATATATATATATATATATATATTTGTATATATATATATATATATATATATATATATATATATATTTATATATATATATATATATATATATATATATATATATATATTTGAATGGTCTTGAATTTGATGTTGATATATATGTTTAATTTGAGTTTAAATTCAGGCGTAACATCAATAAAAAAAGTATGAGTTTTTTTTTTAAGTTTATTTATTTAAAATCCATACGTTTAGCCATCATTCAGTGGTAATCAAATTAACTATAAAAATTGAAACTAAATAAATTATATGTAAGAAATTTCATGGACAAACAATAATAATAATAATAAAACACTTACAATTTTGTATTCTAATATAACATATGAAACCATTATTAATAAATGATAATAATTAATAATGGTTACATATGCTATATTAGGATACAAAATTGTGTTTTATTATTATTGTTTGTCCATTTCTTACATATAATTTATTTAGTTTCAATTTTTATAGTTAATTTGATTACCACTGAATGATGGCTAAGATGCTAGCCGAAACGTATGGATTTTAAATAAATAAACTTTTAAAACAAAAAAAAACTCTCATACTATTTTTATTGATGTTACGCCCGAATTTGAACTCAAATTAAACATATATATATATATGTATATATATATATATATATATATATATATAATGTGTGTGTGTATATTTTGTCATTCTCGTTCTGAAAATAATTTCAAAACTGTGCATTATATGAATTCAGTATATTTATAGAGGCAGATCGTCGTATCTATCTAAATATACGTCGGTAAGCCTACTGTCAACCCTTTTCTCTTGAGTGAAAGTTTTCCTTAAGAGGTCTAAAATTTTCCAACCCCTGTTCGTCAATCGATTGCGCTTGCGTATTTTCTTTCTCGGCCACCTAACGCGCCCCGACCGATCTCTTCGCTCCGGTGACTACGTATCTCTATTTGACCCACCTGATGGAACTCATCCAGCGCTCGACGGCCCCGAACGCTTGGTTCCGACGATCGTTCATACTATGCCTTCAGTGTACATTTAGCCGTCCCGTAGTGTGCTTGCGTTGTTTTTCATTTTGATGGGGAAAATGTGGAAATATTCTGATCAGTGGAAATACTGTGATTATATATATACTAGAGATTAGTGAATTGTTTTAAGGCTAAACTGAATAAAGTAAAAAGTGATTATTTTTAAAATTAGTTTTATCGCTATAAGAGGGTGTGTTTTACGAATATAACCTTTTCTCGGTTATCTAGATGCTTCTATTACTATTGGTTAGATTTTGTATGTCGAGTTCCCAAAATCTAATCTGTAATAATTGATTGTTGCAAGTTTATAATATATTGTTAGAGTTTTTTAAAGTATCACTTCTGTTTTATTTTATTATTATTATTATTTGTGAATATCTATACTGAAATTTTATTTTAATTTGAAATGAATCTTTGTCAAAAATACTTTAGCAGACGACAACCCATTTACAGCTAAATTGTTCTTAAAAGTGTTAGCCGCAATTGACTAAGGCCTATGTTTAAACTACTATAGGAATATTCAGTCTTTTTTTTAATATTTTGTCTCTTATTTATATAATATATATATATATATATATATAATATTTATTTTTTTTTAAACATTTAGTACGTTGAATATTTCATTTTCTACTAAAAATTAATTTAAATTTACTAAATTAAAACATTTTACTGCGTAACGTGGAAAAGAACTTGATTTTAGTAAATTTTCCTTTATTTATACAGATTGTCATTGCTTAACATAAGCAAATCATTTAATTAAACATGTGTTTATTGTACAAGACAAAGATAGGCTTATCAGTACTTTTTATTTTCTTTTAATTATTATTAAAACTTTCCTGCTCTTATTGTTATATAAGATTAAATTAATTTTTCGCTGTTCGAATGCGACTCGGGAATTTTTATTTGTATTTTGCCAATGCACATAATTAGATGTTCTATTTGCATGAGCGTGGGTATACATTATATAATGTATTACTAATTATTGAGCTCATGACAGAATTTATTTTAATCTGAGTATTATCTCTAATCCGACGTTATCTTTATTTACTCAAATTAACATCAGAGTACTTTCTTAATTTTATGTTTTTAGTAGCTTATTGTCAAATACCTCCAGATGATTCATTCACAGCAATTTCATAGACAGACATGAATTTTGCATAGGAAAACTTAATAAAATTAGCTATTGGATGTTTTACTCGATAATTAGTGCTGAAGGTTCAACTTCAATCATTTTGAAATATCAGATAATAAGTAAATTAGCTAAAATCAATTTACCAGGCAATGACGCGAATTTAATGTAATTAACATTTGATAGACAGGAAAGTTTATATATATATATATATATATATATATATATATATATATATAATTATACTCACTGGAGTTCTTATTTGGAAGAAAGTCAAACTATATAGACCGTATCATAGCCTTAATTATAGTTTTATTGTAATGCTAGTCTTATTTGTTCTGGTGAAATGATGTCAAAATATTTATTATTATTTTATTTGGAGCATAAGTAGACATATCTGTATATTATTTACTTATTTATAATACATGTTTTTTCTTTGAGAACATACCAGAATGTAATTTTATTCATTGCTATTAGAATTAACAAAACAACAAAATATATTGTGAACTTGCTTGTTTTGAAAAATGATTCGAAAGTATTTTTAATTTAATGTAAATTCATAGAATTATTTTACTAATTTAAAGAAATGCCAAATTAAAAAGTATTGTTATCGAAAATTCTTCAGATTGACTTTTTCGCTATTTTTTGCGAATTTTTATTGGTTTATTTGCTCATTTTTTATTTCTAGTATCTTTTTCATTTCAATGCGGAGTTGCTTTTTATTAGCATCAATAAAATGCCCTTTAAATTGAATTAGCACTTTTCAAGTTGTTGACGCATTTGTCGTAGACGATTTATTGAGTTGATTCTAGTTGTCATAGCAATAGACTAGTAAATAGTTCAATTTATCTATTTCAAATGTGAGCTTTACCTATGATTTTTCCATATATATATATATATATATATATATATATATATATATATAAGACTTAAATTTTTTGTTTGCCGTTGTGAGACATATTCTTCATGTTTATTTGCATTCAATCATCGAAATAAAAGAACAAATAAATAATGAACTATTTATTTATACGTTTCGACACACGGTATATGTGTCATTATGTAATGTAAACAAATATAAAAGAAAACTGTGCTGTTCATGTTTGATTACATTGTCTTACAATGAGATCATCTTAAAGGCGAATTTGCGGCACTAGTTATTTATAATCTGTAATGTAAAATATCGTAAAATATCTTTAATAATTTTTAAATTTAATTACTCTTAAGTTACTTAAATGTTTAGCTAATACTTTATTTCATTTTATAATAATTATTAGTTCTTTATTATAATTGTTTGCCAACCGTTTTCTCATTTAAAATTATTTGTTTAAATAATTGGCATAGCTAAAGTGTTAAAATTAACACGAAAAATTAAACGTCTAAAAATAAATGATCAAATAAATTAAAACTGTTGATTGTATTCGGACTCACATTATCCACAATTTTATATAATTATAATTCTGTTTCTCTATCGTTACATTTATTTTTTTCACAATTGAATTTATATATCTAAAATTTATAAACTTGCAATATATCATTTTTTAATAATATATTCATTTGCAGCATACTAAAAAATCCTTTGTGGTGAGATTAAAACAAATTTATATCGTTATTGAAACTAAGATTTTCAAAATATAATAAAATTTATAATAAAGTGAATTGTGTTAAAGCATGTTATAAATCCAGTGATTAAATTTTTCCGTCCACAAATTTTCCTAGTTTTTTTTTCGCAAAATCTGATAATTAGTGACATATGAAGGGTGCTTAATGGTGACGTAGAATTCCAAAGCGAAGAGGTTCATCATTGCATGGCATTCCCCGCATCATGTCAGATGCCGCGTGCAGAAGTGCTAGCTCATTTAGCACGATCATTCCGCGGTCGCCATGCCGGCCGCCCTTTCGACGGCAGCCCGTCCACGGAAATGGCGTCGCACGCACGGTCTGCAGCTGCCGCTGCATCCCCTTCAACTTGCCGGATGGTTTGCTATTCTGTTATCAGCGCTCGCAACATTTCTGGTGTTGATACCCGCACTGTCGACAGAAATCCGACAGCCCATATCGGCCTTAGTATCGATACTTTTTGCCACTCATGCAGTGTCGCATTTAGCAGCGTTGCTGATTGACCCCGCGGATCCCGGTTTACGAAGAAAGGAGAACAGGCAACGCAGGCAAAGAGTTCCCGATTTTGATCGGGAAAAATACGCCCACGTCATTGAAGACGGCAGATGCCATCTATGTGAAATCAGGACGGCAGATGCGCGAACTAAGCACTGTAGCTCCTGCAACAAGTGCGTCGCGAAATTTGACCACCATTGCAAATGGTTGAATCATTGCGTGGGCGGCAAGAACTACACGGCATTCCTCGCGTGCGTCTTAAGCGCCATGATGACAGCTGTTGTGGTGCTCGGCATAGCGCTCGCGGAGCTAGTGGTCAAGTTACAATCACAGCAAACCACCGATGATTTTAACTCAACCGAAGCAGTGATCAACTTCACATCAGCCACCATAAATCAAAGTGAAGAAATTATTGATATACCAGATACCGGCTTCGTACTTATTGTTGCTACGTTGGGACTATTGGCAGCAGTTGCTGCTGGATTACTGCTTCACCTCTGCTGCTTTCACGTGTACATCTCACTTCTTGGACTGACAACTTACGAATATGTCAGAGGTTACAGGCGTGAAACTCCTGAAGTTCCAACACCAACACCCGAAAGTACTGCTAGCAGCTTGACATCAACTAACCAGACAACGACAAAGTTATATTTTTGTACTGGAGACAAAGTTGCCGATAATGGAACTGAAATTCGCAGGCGCCCGTCCACTTTATATTGCTGCGAAGAAACTACTACGTTAGAATACAGGCGGAAAATGTTTTACGTTTGCCAAGTGAAGAACACACCAAATGATGCACCAATTGTTCAAAACGCTGTACTACAAGACACTGCGGCTACTGCGACGGCCGACCGGTGTTCTTGTTGCACTATCGCCAACACGAAGCATTCTCCTCCTAGTCTGAAATCTATTGGCAAACACCATAGATGGCGGCGAAAATGGACCTGTTGTGGAACTTTGACTACCAGTCCGGAAACGCCTGATGATGCGGGAGTTACTATATCTACAATTACCGGTTCTCTAGTAACTATGAATAATGACGAACCAGGAATAGGTTTGCAACAAAACGGTGTGCCAAGAAAATCGATACGTCCTGCGATAAGACTGAGGCATTTCTTTAGAATAGTTAGCAGATTTGGAAGAAAAAGAAGAAGATTGGGAAAAGGTGTTGTTGTAATGCCTAATCAGGTTGAACCTGAAATAATAACAGAGCCTGTTGTTGAGGAACCAGAGGATGTAAATCCTCCGGAATCGATTCTACCTGCTCTGATGACGGGATCACCACCAGCGCCTCCGCCTCCTGTTAGAAGAAGACTGGCAGATCCAGATGAACTGCAACGATTAGCGGAGACTTTGGCATCAATTCAATTGCCACCAGCGACAGCTGTTCAGCTTCAGCAGCGCAGAAAGGTGAGAAGAAAGAGGCCGCTACTTCAGGCTAGAAGTCCAGCGTTGTCACCAATTCATGAGTCTGGGCTGTCGAATCCTGCTTCACCACAAACAAGCAGACACTATTTACCACCAATATAGTTACTTGAATTTGCTCTTCGAAATATAAATTATTAGATCTTATGTTAATCTAATTTGATCACTCATTTAACTTTCCAACAAAATTGCTAGTATTTAGTACATTCCGTACCCTATTTTCAATATTAACATTTCAATTCTTCAACATTAACAATTCAATTTTAAACGCATTAAGATAATTAATATTGAAAAAATTCTATCTTACAATTAGTTATAAATATTAGATCCTGCCATAAGAGTTTTCAATAATGAAGATTTTATTTTTGTAATGCTAACCATATATTTTATATTGCTATCATTGGACAGCTTAAACACAAGTGAAATTATTAAGTAGCACCAGTATATACGGCTTTTTTAATTCTACAAACTTAACATAATTATCTCTCCGGATAATTATCTCTCCGGATAATAGAAAAACTGCAGAGAAGTAGTTAATCAAATCTTTTTGTAATGCATGGTCGCACATTTGCTTATTGTGTATGAGAGTATCAATTCACTTCAAATGCGTAATGTTAGTCAAGATGTATTATATATCATTAATTATTTTATGTTTTTAGTTTTCTCAAATTGGTCATAATTGGTTATAATTTTCAACATACTTTAAGATTTGTAGTTAGTTGCGATATTTACTTTCGATCATGCTTTTAATATATGAAATTACATTCATATTAATGCGCATTTTCTCTTGCCTATATGGATACAGCAGAATTTAGTGAATTATTCTTATTTGATTTTTACATATGGAATTAAAGATAACTTGAAATCTCTGCTATTTGTAAGGCAAGCATTAACAATTCACATTTTGCTATGAAATATACCGTGATGTCAATTTTAAATTTGCCTTTTTTGCCGTCCATGTTTCATAGCTTATTAGATACAGTAAGCCCTTTGGTTATACTCATTTTTCAAATTTCTCACTTTTTCACATATTTTAAAACAACCATACAGTAACATGAGATTCCGTCATTTATTTGATTGATTATTCAATATTAAAATAAGAAATGTGTATTGAATTTTTATCAAAACCATTTTCTGTCCGATTGAAGTGCCAAATATTGTGAAATTGTAGATGGTATTACGAAAAAGTGTGATTGAAATCATATTGAAAATGTGGTATATTGCTTTATTGAATGGTCTTGCCAGTAGATATTGTTTATTATAAAATAACAATAACATTAATTGTAATTAGAGAAACTGAAAATAATAGATTATAAATAACTGAAAATTGTTCGTCAGATAGAAAAAAAAACACAAAAATATTACGTGTGAGTCTGATTGGAAATCACTTAGCACTATTAATATTGTTTACGTTTTATTATGAAAGACCTTTGAATGTTTAAAAACAAAATTTAATTTTTTGCTACACATCATGCATTGAATAGTGTGTGTGAAGATCATTGATCACCCGATGTTTATTTTCAACCAATAAATGGATGTGTTTATAACTGAATGAATTCTGATGTCCGGTGGATTCATCCAAATTCCATATATATATATATATATATATATATATATATATATATATATACATATATACATATATGTCAAGATCGAATCTCTATTTTTTGTTTTGATCATAAAAAGTTAATACTATTTAATGACAACTAAGTGATTTCTAATCAAACGCACAAGTAAATAATTTTTACTTTTTAATCTCAACATCTTCAAACCATTTTTATTCTTGTAACTTCTTATTCTTGTTCATTATTTATTTTACTTCGTTGTATTTTTTATTAATAAAAACAATGTTTTTTTTTCTTTATTTTCATATGCGCAAAGTTTGATGGTACAAACCATATTTCCGAAATGTAATTAAAAAACATTTAGTTTTGATTTCGATCTCTTGTTCCAACTGATTATGTAGTACTGATTTTTTTAAATCTACATTTGTTTAATTTAAAAAGTAATTTACAATATCGAAATTAATTGGGATTATTATTTTTTTTATAATACGTTTTATGATATGAGCAGAACAACAAAAAGGAGTTGAATAGTAACTTATAGCTTTGATTAAAAGTTACAGGATTAGTAAATATAAAAGCAGTCGTTTAAATTAGATATTCAAAAAGCGACTTTTTGCAATTTTCAAAATTTTAGCATATTTGCAAGGCCTGGTTATTGGCTTTCTTATTCAATTTATTTTAAAGGCGCTTTTTCTAATACCATCGGAATTAGATAATTATATATTGGCTAGTTTCGGCCCAAAACGCTGCCATCCAATATTTTAGTGTTATTGGTATGTGTGCAATGATTATTTATTGTAAATAAATATTAATGAAGTTTTGGATAATATTAATGAACTTATTTATATTTATAAGTGTGTGTAAATATTAGCAATGAATATGTGTGCAACGTTTCGTCGTTGTGTCAAATTCATATTGTAATGAGTATAATATTTGTAAGCTGACTCATTATATCGGTAGAAATAGACGGATGAGAAATATTAGCTTTTAACGATAAATAGCATCTTTTGCTTTGAATTTCATTTTTAATCCTGAAAACACAGAAGACCACCAGGTGTTTGATAGACATTTTCCGCATTTTCGCATTATTGTTATCGGTTGTGCTTACATCAATCTTTTATCAACAACCAACGTTTTCAAAACATTCTTTAATTACTATAGATGAAATAAGCCAATTTTTAACCACCTGAAAGTTGAAATTTTTATAAGTACATTTTGATCAATATTTTCTTATTCCGTCTGTTGTCTGTTGAAATGAGTGATTATTATATATTTAAAATGTATTTTTCATATATTTAAATTTTATTCAATTTAAAGTCACATATTTCGTATTAAGTTTATTTAAAGATCGCCAAACCTTTTTGAAATACCGCATACTGCACTCTAACTTATTTAATATTAATTTTTTTTACATATCTATATATAATTTCTATAAAAAGGACTTGATTACGATTTTCAACCTATTATTCAAGTTATATTGAACTCTTTCATATTGAATATATATTCAATGCAATAACGCTTTTAAACATTTTTATTGTAATATTTTTAATATGGCATATGGTTTAATGATACTAGTTTAGTTTAGAGCAAATGTATGTAATAAAATTATTTTTGTAAAAGTGTTCTAACGAACTCATATCCAAATTGCTGTGCAAAATAAAATTTATGTAAAAAATGGCGTGTTACAATATTTGCGATGTTACTTGTTTAAATACAAAAATATTTTTATATGTGAAGCAATATAGAAATGAGTACATATATAACTCAGTAAATCAAATTATATCTGAATTAAATATATCTGAATCTATAAAATAATCTTTTTAAGCTTTTAGAAAATTTCAAAATCAAAATATTATTTCCTGAATGTGTAATGAATTTTTCATTGTGGAAATCTTTAACAATAGTATTAAGAATTTTATCACATTCATTTTAGCCTTTTAGTAGTGGATTTTTTTTAATAATGTTCTGTACGTTTTTCGGGATATTCAACCAACTTATTTGAGAATAGTGAAAAAATTATAATTTTTGAATTATCACATTATTTAGTGTTTTTTTACGTTGTGCAAGTCGAAGGAGTGTGAATTATATACCACATATCTAATCTGTTGATGTTAGTGATAAAATAGGAATATTTTAGTATTTCAACATCTGAATTTAAAGAAGAGAATATTAAATAATTTATAAAAGAATGACTGATATAGTAACGATCGATATCGTGATTGTTTCGAAAACTGGCAGTGATATTTTGTATTACAAATATTTTGGTTTTGACTATCATCATTATGTCTTAATATTTTCACAAGTATAAGTTATTTGTAATTATGCGCTATTTTTACATGTGCCAAAACGACAGTGAAAATTAATGAAAGTTTCATGACAATTAGAAAATAAATATTTAATCTACCATTTTTACTGTTATTCAATTGTTTATATTTAAAACCAGAATATAATTCTTCCTCTTATAAAATTATATTACTGGGTAATATTACCTTTAACTTGTTTCAGGTTCAATAATTAAATGGATAATCTAAGATACTTTTGCTGCACATTCTAAGATCTTACTATATTATGAACGAAGCTGGTATTTTATTAAAAGTTCAATAAAATAAATTAAAGTAGTATGTTAAGTGTTTTTAGACGTTGGTATTTAAATTAATAGTAATTAACCTTGACTTTTTCTATTTTAATATTGGCTAAAAAAGGGATGTCTGTGTACTATAAAATAAAATACCAGCAAGTCAGATTTCAAACCTTCATCAATTTTTTAGAAGTGATGTTGAATTTTTCTCTATTTTATATTAACTATGTACTAATTCATGTCAAAGTATGTGTATATGATTTTTTTTCTACTACCTCTGTAGAGTTAGTCATATCTCACATGGTTTATATAATATCATAAGTACTTCTGTTTTTTTATTTAGTTATTCATTTAGTTTGAAATTTATTCTAACTTCTTTGTTAAATGCAAATTTTATATTAGTTTCCTTTTTTGTTTAAATATAAAATTTACTTTACCTAGTAGATACTTTTTTTCGCTTAGTGTTTTATCTATTTATCTATTCTCTTGAAATTTATCTTGGATATTAAATTCGTATTATTGCACCAGTAAAAATTATTGGAACTTTCGATCAATATATTGAGCGGATTTCATGAAAAAATTATATGGTGTGCGATGCCCATATTTGTGCGATAAAAGTTTGTGAAAACTGACTAACGAAATACAGAGTGTAGTTCCGTTATAATTACATGATGAAAAATTCATTTTTTTATTAATAGATTAATATTAAAAATTAACTTTGAAACAGTTTGCTTGATAATTCAAATGATACTTGGTAAAATACGATTGTACTTTGTTTTAATCTTTTTTACATTTGTTCTAAGGATGTGTGATTGTATTGTTAAATCTGTTTTAAAACTACTTACTGTGAATACTATGTGGTAAAATAAAATCTTCGCAGATAGTTATGAAAACGAAAAATGTATTTGATTCATAATTTTTATTTCAGAACGAAATATTATTAGGTGAAATACGATCGATTTCTATATTATAGATATAGGTATTTTTGTTTGTTCAAATGATTTATATATTCCAAATGGTAGTTGGCCTATTTATTGTAACCTACATTCTGTAAACTGTTGATTCCATATAATTACATTTAATGAACAGAACGTAAACCACAATTCAACATAAATTATGCAAAGTTTCTCTCTCTGCTCTTTTTATACTGTCTCTTAATTACATTTAAATTAAACCAGATATCAATAATTAAATGTAGTTAGTGTAATTTTCATTTGAGTTAAGTTTTAAGGCATCTTCCCGAGCGAGTCATGGTCTACGTAATTATTTGAATTCATTATTGTGTTAGTCAATTGAATTTTACTAAAGGTGTTTTTTCTTGTTAATTACGTCGTACAGAAATAAGGAATTATATACGATGCTGAGGTTTTGCTTACATAATATAAAAATTAAGTATTTATTGCAATGCAATCTAGGGTAGCGTACAAATAGTAAGGTGAAAAATGTAATTCAATAGATTATCAGATACAACTATAAGTATAAATTTTCTTACAAAATTTTGGGAACCGCACCATCAAATCTAAAATTTGATGAAACTACACCAACTATATTTATATCATATGTTGTTCGGAGCTTAAATTATTTTTATCTAAAATTAATTACTCCTTTTTTTCCTAATTTCATTAATAATTTTAACCATCATCAAAAAATAGGTTTATGATGTATAATAAATAATTTTATTGAATATCTAAGAATCTAATTGAACTAAATAATTATTCAATAATGATGAATTATGAATTTAATACATAACGTGAACTATATAACTTAATATATTATTTAATGACACGTTTGAAGCACGTTCTTTTGTTGTTTATTAATTCATTTTATAAATTTAACCTAGGCTACGCACTTTGCTGTAAAGGTGTTCATTAAATTAAATTAAATTATTTTTTTTTATATTCGAAATTACTTATCTTAATTATTCGATTTTAATATCTAAATTCACATGCTCCAGAGAAACTGGCATAAATTGTCTTTTCTATTCTTATCCAACTTGATTGAGATAGCAGATCAAGTAACAAATTGGCAGATTCACCTTATTTAATTTTGTCTCTAGATAGACGTGTTCGTTATTTTAAAAAAAAGAAAAATAGTTTTATCTTCCCATTCCCGTTCTTTAAACATCTCATTTATTTATTTATTTTATTTTTTTTTATTTATTATTTAATAGACAATCAGAATACATTGTTTCTATAAGCCTATATGACGAAACATCTCATTTAAAGTTTTGTATACTTAATTTTCATATTATTTACATTTTGAAGTCTACCCTTTTCTTTTTTCGCGCTTCGATACGAAAATTTTTTTCTTTTAATTTTCGTAAACTTTGTTTCTAGTGTTCAGTATATGCTATTCTATGCAATATAGAAAATAGCTATGCTTTTTTTTGAAACAAATTAAGTTATGGTTTGTAATTTGAATGCATTATTTTTCGATTATTGTTATCATAATAAATTTGAAAATTATTATTATTTAATAATTATAAATAATAATTATGAAAATTTAAAAAAAAAGGAAAGCCAGAAGCTATACTTCAAATTCATTCATGCTGTGAAGTACTACATTTTATTAAGTACATACACAAAATGTCGAATAATACTAAAATAGTTTGTTATAGGCTATTGATTGATGATTTTAATTTTTTGATGGTCATAGTTTGGATTTATATATGTAATAATATATTTTCTTACTTTGAAATAGTTCTTTGATCTTTTGTTAGCATTATCTATTAACTTTCCAAAGAGTAATTTATTGAAATCTCAAAAAGCGCCATAATGGTATTTTTGACAATATTATTCACACTGGCATATTTCAGAAGAATTGATATGTGTATATGAATCCATCACGTTTTAGAAGATTGATTATTGAAATTTTCTACTTTGCTATTTAGAATATCTCTGTATTATTACTCTATTTTAAATAGTACAAGCTGTTGTATTTTTGTTGTTCGTGATTTCATAGACCTATTATTCACTACTTATCATATAATTAACTTCCCGTAGGGCAAGTTATAGTAATCGCAAAAAAATCGAAAATGAAAATTTTATATATCTTACGTTTCAGAGGTTTCTGAACATTTTGGCATACCTTAGAAAAAATGGATGTATGTGTGTGTGTATGTGGGTGTGTGTGTGTGTATGTATGTATGTATGTATGTGTGTGTATGTATGTGCGGATACAAATTTTCGTCGACGATTTCAGGAACACGGATCAACCGATTTGAATAATTCAAAAAACATTCGATCCGTATTGATAAGGAGACGTGCTGATTAGTTTTT
>NW_020537103.1:0-17215 GCF_003426905.1 Ctenocephalides felis | reverse complement strand
AGTAATATTTCTATAAAAATTATTTTTAAAATATGACTTATTTTTAGGCTTCTATATGTACTTCTCCCTCAAGTTAAATATTTCGATGTCGATCCCAAACCCCAGGAGAAATTCTACGTTGAAGTTGGTGTCTTTTATTTTGAATAAAATCTCACACTCATCGGGCGAAAGGGAATCCGGTTCCTATTCCGCAACCCTGCAGCGGAACCGTTTACAAGGGCTCTCGCAAGAGAGTTATCGATATTACAAATATAAAACCAATATCACAATTAAATTTAGATAGTATCTTAAGAAGTTTCAGTTTTTAAAAGAAATTAAGATGCCTTTTGTTTGCCAAAAACATCGATTAACTACACTGTTATTGTTACATGATGACATTATATATGGAAATGCAATATTAAATTTATTGTAGAAACTAGATATGAAATTGTTAAAACTTGAAATACTATCAAAGGCAGTTGTTACAGAATTCCACCTTTCCCTATTAAGTAAATGTAAAAAAAATAATAATTTTATTCGAATTACTAAATCGTCTGATATATTTATATTGTTTAGGTAGAACGTCGCGGTGTTGTGGTATACTGAGAAAAATGCCAAAATGATTAGATAGGGTTGTATTATATAAAATAATGCGAGACATTCAAATTATTGAAAAAAACGTCGATGCAGGATGAACTTTTTTAGATTCTCGAGCCGGCTCAAATATAATCTGAACCAAAAGAATATAAAAACCGAAAGAATATAATTGATTTTTAAGATCATTTGAATAAATATTTGCTTTGTCAAAATGAATATTAAAATTACCACAAATAATCAGTTTATTGTATTTATTATATAGCTCGTTACTAAGATCATAAAGTAATTGAATTACTCGTGATCTATTTTGGTTTGGTGAACAATATACACAGATAAGGCAAAAAGAAAAAGCTTTAAAAGTTATTTCTGCTATGCAGTATTCAAAAAGTTTTTCAATTTGCATTTTTAGTTCAATACAAATTGAATGTAAGCAAATAATTTCTAAAATTTCTCCATGTCCATAAATACTTCTGCAGAATTATGATTTTTAACTTCCCGTAGGGCAAGTTATAGTAATCGCAAAAAAATCGAAAATGAAAATTTTTATATATCTTTACGTTTCAGAGGTTTCTGAACATTTTGGCATACCTTAGAAAAAATGGATGTATGTGTGTGTGTGTGTGTGTGTGTGTGTGTGTATGTATGTATGTATGTATGTATGTATGTATGTATGTATGTATGTATGTGTGTGTATGTATGTGCGGATACAAATTTTCGTCGACGATTTCGGGAACACGGATCAACCGATTTGAATAATTCAAAAAACATTCGATTCGTATTGATAAGGAGACGTGCTGATTAGTTTTTGGCGAAGGCAGGTCTAGCCGTTCCAAAGATACGGGGCAAAAAGTGCCAGAAACGTTACATCCGTTTTTAAGAGAACGGAGCGTCCGATTTGAATAATTCAAAAAATATTTTACTTGTATTGACAAGATGAAGAATTGATCCAATTTTCATGAAGGCAGGTCTAGCGGTTTCGGAGATCTAATGAAAAAAGTAAAAGAAAATGCCATTTGGCGGTCAAAAATGATCATTAGACATATGCACATCAAATTATCAGATATTTTATAGAGATTTTAACAATAAGTATAATTTTTTTCACATTTCTATGGGTTCCGTACCAATGCTTATGCGTTAGGCGGCGGCGCGGCACTTGCGCTGTGACATTTCGTCTCTATGCAGTTCAAGCAGTACGATTGCATTGAAAAAAAGTTCAGAATTTCCAAAATATGTCAAAATGAAGAAAACATTTTTCTTTTCAAAAAAAATTTTTGTTTTCAAAAAAAAAATTTTTCTTTCAAAAAAAAAATTTTTTTTTCAAATAATTTTTTTTTTTTCAAAATATGGTAATTTTTTATCAAATTTATAGTTTTTCAAAAGTCTAATTTTTTCGAAGTAATTTTTTTTTCAAAAATGTTAATCGTTTTTAAAAAAAATAATAATTATGGGTACGGGAAGTTCCAGCAATTTGCCTTAAGGCACGATGCCCTAATTGCCTTAAGACAGAATTCCACTTACAGCTAGTTATCAATTTGAGTTCAGTTTCTTTAAGCCAATGCTCGGCAAAACAGATAACCGAGGCTTTAACATCTTACAATACAATATCGATTTTATTTAACTTATTAGATAGGTTTTGAATATTTTGAAAAAGTATGCCAAAATTTGATTTAGATGAAATGAAAGTTATGTGATGAGTTGGTTATTATTTGTGAAGGAGTATTAGCCAAAACTGGAAGAGGTGGAATATTGGTAGAAACTAGTGATGTGCCAAGTCGAATCAAGTGATTCGAATCATTCGAATCAAGCCTTTAACGACTTGATTCGAATCAGATTTTACTTGATTCGAATCAACTCGTATCAAGCCGCGAAATATTTACTGTGATAAAATATGTATTAACACAAATTTTTCATAAATATAAAATTTTTCATAAATATAAATATAAAAAAAATGTTTTAATTTATTTCAATATTATAATAATATAAAAAATAAATATCATAAATATAAAAAATAAATAATGAATAAAATCATGCGAGCCACCCGACTTTAATATGCTTAAATGTATCGGCCGACACCAATCGTCTTTATATGACTTTAACCGCATTCATCGACTAACTATATCATTCGACTTCATACGGCTCAAACCGAATCAAGCGGCGATATGAGTTGTTCCGACTTCATGACTCAAACCGAATCAAGCGGCGATATGAGTTATTCCGACTTCATGAGCCAAACCGAATCAAGCGGCGTTCTGAGTTGTTCCGACTTCATATGAGTCAAACCGAATCAAGCGGCGTTATGAGTTATTCCGAATTCTGATTCGAATCATCCCGACTTCAAGCCGTTCGAGCGATATGAGTTCAAGCGATATGAGATAACCGTATGGGCGATACAATGCGTCGTCGTTCTTGCATGTTTATTTATTTTACGGAGAGCTGAGAGCGATTTTGTTCGTGAAATATCAATACCCAATTTTGATAATAATTAAGTGTTTTAGATTTTAAATGTTATCAGAATAAACCACTCGAAATTATGAAACGAGTTTCGGGAATCTTTCAATATAATTCTCTTTTGAAACAATTACTAAACACCAGAAAGTCAGTAAATAATATGTTAACTTCTGATTATGTAAGTAATGGCAAATTCACATTAATTAAATTAACTTTTAGCTCTCAGTTTAGATGCGATCCCTTACTGATTACATAGTAAAATAAACAATCGACCCATGATTCCAAATATTATTTTATATACTTTAGTTATGCACAATTGTTCGGTAATTTATTATGGTAAATTAATTTGAAGATATGTTTCAGCCGTCTTCAAAATTATATCATTTTAATAATTTTCAGAATATACTTTTTGATAGTAATTTATGTTTACAATTTCTACTTTGTCGGTTATATTGGTTAAACTGACAATTTTGATTATAAATTTGGATCACTTTTACTAAATTAATACATCCATGATTTTTTTTGTCCATATATATACTTGATTCGAGTTGATTTGAATCATGATTCGAATCAGGTTTTTTTCTGATTCGAATCATTCGAATCAGGAATTTTTCGAGTCGGCACATCACTAGTAGAAACTATTTTCTTGACTGAAAACAAAATCAGTCATTTTCGACTGACTGGTAGATTGTGTGATGTTGTTTACATTAAAGTCTCTATTGTTTGAGTAAAGTAATGCGTTATTAATATGATTTTCTTCTTTCTGTTTAGACTGATTGTTATGAAATTTATCTCTTTTCGGAGAAGTATGTCCAATATTATAATGCAGAAAATATTTTTTGTACACATCCAAATTGACTTCGTAAATTATTTGTTCTGAGATAAATTGAAGATAGTTTTTTATAAAAAAAAGAGTGCGCTTAAGGATCACACGCGATTGAAGTAAAACTTATTTGCTACTGTACGAAGTAGCAAATTTAAGTTAAGTAAAAATAAATACATCATATAACAATTTTGAACAATGTTTATTAGTAATATGGTAACACTCGTAATGCACACGTTTATTAGTGTCGACCATTATACATATTTATATAATGTTCATCTAAAAAAATAACAGAATAATATGTTTAAATGTGAATAGGTGTAGCGTTTTTCGATTCTTACTTATGTCAATGGTGTTGACATTAACATCTAAATTAATACCTCGCTCAAAATTTTCTAATAAATTGACAGTAATCGATTATTTTCCTGCAGTTGTTTTGTTTGACGATGTAATCTTGATCTTTCAGAGTTTGTAAGAAGCTTTGAACCTGCTTCAATATTTATAATTACTATTATAATAAATTAAAATTAGCCTTCATAGCTACCATGAAAGAGAAACATGTAATTTTTTTTAAATTTCCAATAAAGAAATATTATTTTCACAATTTCACTTATCATAGAATCAAAGAGAAGATAGGAATCATAGCTGCATCAACATTTATGTCTGATGATGCACCAGCATATTATAATGCCTGGTCATCAGTTATGACACCAACAGATAATAATCTACTCTGCTCATAGCATGTGTCGCAAAGCTGGAAGAGGGCAGTGAATGCAAAGTTTCGACACAGTGAAAAACAAGTCACAGTATTTAACTGCTTGTTAGAAATTAGAGCAATTTTAGATAAAACTCAATTTTGGCGAGAAATGAACTCATATGTGAAAACCCTTGAGCAGGATATGGATGCGCAATAATTTGCTTAATATTTTACAAAAAAAATATAAAAACAGACCAACAACTTGGGCATATTATTTTAGGAAAACCTTGAGCATTAATACTAATATGTACCACGAAAGCTACCATAATAAATTAAAAAGCATAATTATGGGACAAAAATGTGCCAGGCGATTGGACAAAGCTATTGACGTTGTGTTGAAGGTGAAAAGGATGCAAACTTCAAAAGAAATGAAAGACTACATGGCAGTAATGTTTCACAAAAGCATAAGAAGGTTAGGAAAGCTCATTCGGACAGCTTGAAAGTACCATCTAATGATGTGATTGAGATTGACCACAGAGAATGGAAGGACCAATCTTCAGAGAATAACGATGTGCGATACGAGATTAAGCTACTAAATGCTATTTACAATACAACATGCGTAAGATGCAAAAACTGCAAATTGTATTTTCATACCTACACTTGCACATGTGCGGACTATTTTATAAGATCAAATATATATATCCACCATCCCAGTTTATAGCCGAAAATTTATATTTATGAAAATAAAATATTTTGACTTTTCTCCGAGAAATCGTGGAATCATAGAATCAGATATCACGTGTATTTATTTTTTTTACTATTTTTTAAGAAAAAGTTCAAACATTTTCAAAAAAAATCAGAAATTTTACATTTTTTTCATATAATTAAAAATACACGTGATGTTTGGTGGGGGAGGGGGGTCTAAAAATCCTTAAAAACTCGCTCACGTGATTAATGGACGCCTTCTTATGATGCGTTTGTATGGGCTATGATGACGGTTTGATGTCATAATAATTCGTACAATACTATGAGGATAATTTTTGGACTATGTTTATGGAAAGTTATCACAATAAATTTAAAAAGCATTTTTTGGAACGCAAATACTGCAGGTAAGTAGTAGATAGAGTTCTTTCACTCGGACTGGAATAATATAGTAAAGTAAGGCAAGGCATATTATTTATAAGATACACGATCAATATGTTATTTATTGATAACATGTTATAATGGCATTTTGCCTTAAATATCAATATAATATAAAGAACAATATTTTATTAATAACTTATTACTTTTACGAGTTTTTCCGTTTTATTCTTAGGGTCTTATAGTGTATTATAGCAATATTCGGCATATACCGGAACTTCTTTGACAAATTAATAATATAACAATATTAAGGTGAGGCATATTATTTATATTTATAAAAAACAAAATAAATATTTTACATAATCATACTTATCCTAATTTATCCTTATTAACTTTTAATCTTTTATTTTTAGAATATTTGCTTTGTACAATCTTATATTGTTACAAAAATGGATGTTTTGTCAAGCACGATGACTGGCAATTTTTCTGGTGTTTCTAATTGTGCTTTAGAATATAGTAATATCGAAAACTCATAAATTAGTGTTACAGATAAAATCCCTAAAGAAATTAAGCTATTTTCTTCAGATCTTCAATTTGAGGATTTATTTCATATTGAAGATGGTACAAATAAAAAAAATATTATAAGGAAACATTTTTAGAGTGTTTTAAGAAAGCTGCAATATATCCTTGCGATTTGAACTTTCGCTATGCACGTGTAAATAAAAAAGTGCCCATATTAGAGCTTATTGTCCCAAGAATAGAAATCAAAAGGAGGAAGAGGATGTTAGAAATTGCATGATATTTAATGCTCACATAAATTTTGATCCTCATCAAAAAATGATTAAAGAAATTTTAATCATACCTGAAGGTATACTTGATCATGGTACAGAAACTAATCCAATTCTTAGGTGTAGGCAACTAAGAGAAAAAGATAGAGATGATTTTAAAAAAAACTTAAACATCAACAACCATCAGCATATTGTCTCGAGCAGTTCAAAGATATGATAACAGAATTTCCTGAATCATATGAAAATTTCGGTAAAGTATACAATCTACCTTCACAAGTTTGCATGTGTCAGGCAAAGTATAAAGAAAAGAAGAAAAATGACTTCCATCCCGACGATAATATGGATCCTTATGATATTACGGGAATTGACAATACCACCGAAAAAGCAAATTTATCTGACCTGTTAAAGATGATTCCGGTAGCAGTAAGTAATGAAGCATGTGATGTATTAAAAGGGTATTTGCGACAGATAGTTTAGTAAAAAAAACTTACTCCTTTTGTAAGAGAATATTTTTATATTCAGGTGTAATGATAGTGCCCACAAATACAGATCGTTATACATATCCATAGATAAATAGTTTATTAAGTGAACATAATGTTAGAGCGATTGAAAGGGGTATTACAGATTGTATAGATGAATTAGGCGGTCATATGCCTTAAACATGTGGTTTGCGACCACAGCTATGCAAGCATTCATGCAATAATCCAAGGTTGCAATAAGACAAATTTCATTGATTATATTAATAAGTGCTATATGTTTTTGAATGATAATAGTTTTAAACTATTTACAGAAAACATAACACTGCATTTATGTTGCAGTCATTCCACAAAGAGACTGTCATATCAGGCAAAAAAATTTGCAAATTGTAATCAGGAAATAATGTCGTTATCTGTAAGCTCAATTATTTTCCTTTTAGGTGAAAGATGTAGAGATTTAAACCATGCTCGAAAAATGTTCACTCATATTGTGTGGATTTTAGGTAGCAAATATCATAATGTACTAATAGATTTAGCGATCAAGAAAATAAATCTATTAGAAAATAATGACTCAGTATCAAACAAGACAATCTTGACTGATACTGACGTTTCAGAAATAACAAATGATCGTGAACAATGTCAAGATCTTGTACGAAATAGTCTATTTTATAAAGATTTCCTTCATATTAAATGCAAAGCCGAAAAGATTATGCCGAAAGAAAGATTTACTAATCGTTTTTGCTTTCCAGGTTTCTTAAATTATGTAATGGACAGGTATATTCCAATTATACCTTTGTGATCAGGACTAATGCTAGATAATGACAGAAAACATTTGTATTCAAATGCTGCTGTCGAATTATTTTTCAATACATTAAAGACAATATCTGCCATGATGATAAATATATGAAACAGTCACATTTCATGAATACAATTAAAAATTTGTTGACGCTTTATAATAATGATTTAATAAATAAACGCCCTGTAACACAGAAACTTAATCGTGAGAAGAGCAACGAAAGTTATATTAAAAAAAAAAAAAGAAATGCAAGTCAGAAGAAGTTAAGCACGGAAAACAATATTAAAAAAATGAAAAGAAGCAACACAGTAAATAAAGTAACTGAAAAATTAAATGAGCACCATAACACCACGACAGTAGATATTAGAGATGCAAAGAAAATATGAAACAAAAAATCTAATAAACCGGTAAATTTTTACCTATGTAGGAAAAATGCTTTTCTTTGCATAAATGCCTAGACTCAAACAACTCTGCTGACTCTAGTACAGACAAAATAGGTTTGTGCTCTAACAATAATGTAGCTAAGCATTTTCATTTCTATATAAAACCTTTTATGTATAATAGGGATATATCGTATACTATAGGATTTTTTTTGGTAAATGTGCCATTAAATTGAATAATTTTTTCACTTTGTATGGAAATGAGTGGTTAGATGACATAATCATTGACTCTTACTTAGCATCAATTAAATATAATAGCAAAAAATTCTACATTTTAAGTGTTCATGAATATGATCATATTATAAATTATAATATATAACTTCATTATAAAATTATCATCAGGTTTAAAATATCTAGCACCAAATAATATTACTAACCATTGGCTCTTAGTTTTAATAGATACAGATAAAAAACAATTCAGTGTTAATTCTTGCATTAATGCTTTAAAGGACAATATTTAGTCAATTTCGAAAAAGCTGTTTAACTTACAAGAAAGATTCCAATAAATTCCAAGTTTTCATAAAATAATTTCTCCTCAACAGACCGATAGTCATAGTTGGGAACTTTTCACAATCAAAAATGCATACTGTTTAGTAAATAACACTGAATTAAAAAATTATATAGTAGTAAGTAAAATAAAATTCATGGTATGAACATGAACTAAATTCAGAATTAAAACTTATCAAATGCAAAAATAATTATAATTTTACAACAATGTAAGTAGAGCTGCTTCATCTTAATATTTGTTCGTTTAGAACAAGTGATTCCCAAAGTGGTCCATATGTACCCCCAGGAGTCCATGCCAACGAAAAGGCATTATGGATATCCACAATAGTGGATCTCACAACTCGACTTGTTAATATCTATTTTATTATTATTATGAAGTCAATAAATGTCTTAATTTGAATTAGTATCTTCACTTCAAATGTTTGCATAAGAAGATTGACTTGATCTTGCCATTGAAGACGATGGAGAAATTGAATACACTAGAAATGCGTCTGAGATGACAACGAGTTCTGTAAAAAATATGTAAGTCTTCTCTAGTATAAATATATTATATATTTGTATATCTGTATATGATCAGTGTGTAATGCATAAACACACTTATCTTAAGCAACTCTTTATTATGGAAGTTGGTTACAGAACAGGGGAGGAACACATTGCAATTTGCACATTGCATTGTGTGTAAGCGACTACTGCTGAATGAGATGGCTATGCAATGTTCAAGGCTTGGCTTGAAGAACAATGTCCCTCTTTATGAAATGATTACTATGAAATTGTTTACTCGTAATTATACAAATTTAAATAATAAATTCTCTTATATTTGAAATAGATGTTATAACACTCACTTATCACTGAGTAAGAAGAAGTCTCAAACTGGTTACGATATGCTCGTCAGCGCTATGACATTAACCCGGTGCCAATGACGCTGGGTCATAATGACCCGAGACGTTTTTTAACGAACATATATTTTGTTTACCCGGGTTATGTGGTTTAAGCGTTTGAGTAGCTGAAGCGATGCCTCCCCGCTACCCGCCCCGATGGTTCGCTCAGTGCGACGCCGCCCGCGCAACGAGCAACTCGTGCGTCAAGTCCAATCGGGTATGTTTGACCCAGCGTCATTGTAAATGTAATATTTTCGTGACATACTTTTATTTTCTATTTAGTGATTTTATATTTATTTTTTGTGTTCTTTAATAGGTTTTTGAAGAAAATGGCACTGACAAATGATCCGCGGAGAATATTGGAAATATTGGAAGAGTCAGATGAAGACCAATCAAATTCTACTTCGGACGCCGAGGTTGAAGACCATTTATCGGAACGAAGTAACGATAGCGGCACCGAACAACAAGTTAGTGATTCTGATGCGGACTCTGATTCATCAAGCAATTTGGACCTTTTGAGATTACAAAGTCAACAAAATCGGCATGTGTTCAAAGGAAGAGATGGAACTTTGTGGCAAAAAACACCAGCACGATCAAAAACGTACGTACCAGATCAGAAAATATTATATCCGATTTACCTGGTGTTAGATCCGTTGCTCGTAATGCAAAAACTATATTTGAGTCCTGGAGCTTATTCATAACGGATGATATATTGAATACGATTCAAACCTGTACTAATTTACACATTCAAGAGAGGAGAGCATTGTGTGCCGATTCGAGCAAACATAGATATATGGAAGAAATAGAAATTAGTGAACTGAAAGCATTCATAGGCCTTCTATATATTGCCGGATTTTACCGTTCAAACAAACAAAATTTGAGTGATTTATGGCAAGTAGATGGTACAGGCGTAGAAATCTTCAGGCTCACCATGTCAATCCAGCGATTTTACTTTATACAAAGCTGCCTACGTTTTCATGACAAATCTACACGTGCTGAAAGACAACAATTCGATAATTTAGCGCCGATAAGGAATATTTTCGAGATGTTTGTACAGCAGTGTCAAAAAATGTATTCGCCAGGCGAAAACTGCACCATTGATGAGATGTTGGTTGCATTTCGAGGACGTTGCAAATTCCGGCAGTATATTCCATCTAAACCTGCCAAATACGGAATTAAAATATTTGCCTTAGTAGATGCATCAACATATTATGTGACCAATTTAGAAATATATAGCGGAAAGCAGCCAAGTGGCCCATACTCACTCAGCAACAAACCTTTTGACGTTGTAAATCGCGTCGTCTTGCCCGTTTCTAAAAGCCATCGTAACATAACATTCGACAATTGGTTCACGAGTTATGAATTAGTATCTCACCTCCTAACGGAACATAAACTTACAGCAGTTGGAACCTTACGCAAAAACAAAACGGCAGATTCCACCTCAATTCATTACAACACGTGGAAAATGTCCAGGATCATCTACCTTTGGACATCAAAAGGACATAACTCTAGTCTCCTACATTCCAAAGAAAAATAAAGTTGTCTTATTGATGTCCAGTCTACATCATGACGAAAAAATTGATGAGTCTACAGGTGACAAAAGGAAACCAGACATCATATCCTTTTACAATCACACCAAGAGTGGAGTGGATGTAGTGGACAATCTTTCTGCGTCATACAACGTGAGTAGAAACACAAAACGATGGCCATTGACTATCTTTTTTGCAATGCTAAATATATCGGAAATAAAACGCAAACATAATATACCGGGCTAATAATGATGATACACGCATGAAAAGAAGACATTTCCTAAAAAATCTGGGACTCGCCATGGTGCAGGAACATTTACAAGTGCGACGAGCTCGAGTGAATTTACCACGTCAACTGCGCAAAAGAATCGCACAATTCACAGGTGAAACCACAGATGAACCACCTCGAAAGATTCTAGGCGTTCGCAAGAGATGCCAAATATGTCCGTCCAAAAAAGATAAGAAGACAAGTCATACCTGTCATGAATGTCAAATTTATATATGCCCTGATCATTTTATTACCTACTGCAATAATTGTAGTAGTTCGATGTCAGTAAATGAGGAAATAGAAGACTGATTGGCATTTATAATTAAAAATAACTTAATTTGATCTCTTTTTTAGTATTATAAGATGTTTGTTACCAATGATTATTAACATTACTTAAACCAAAACTTATAATTAACATATGTTGTTTGTTCAAAGTTGATTTTGCATGTCTTGTTAAGTATGTCAATAAAAGTTTAATTATTATATATTAGTTTTATTTTATTTATTTTTATGCAGAAAATACCTTTATTTAGTAAACATTAATTACAATTTAGTAAAAGTATATATTTTTTATTATAAATCCTCAATAAAACGTCGGGTCAAAATGACCCAACGTCATCGTTCTTGCAATTTTTTTCGCGTCATTGGCGCCGGGTTAAATGACAACGGAAGAAATTAAATTCAAATCTATATTCTTTGATGATGGGATAAATTGACCAGGTGAGTTTGTTTTCATATTATTATATTTGCATTATTGGTATTGCATTTTCATTGCGGGAACTCTGATCTTCAAAGTATGTGGTAAATGTGATTGTATGTCAATTTATTTATATAATTTTATTGATATTACAAGAATGATGTGACATGTTCATCAAAATATATCAATATTTCAATTAATGGATCAGGAAATAATACATTCACTCAGATTGAATTTCCCTTGTGCTTTAACTCCTTGAATTTACTAATAAATGCATCTTATGATCCTAATTATGAAATAGAGGCCTAAATACCTGGAAAATAAAGTTTTGCAGTACCCCTAAGGTTGTCAAGTGAGGTTTGTCAATATTTCAGAAATATTGAATATAAGGGCAAGAATTTGTATATTATTTCAATTAAGAAAAGTCTAAAGAAGGAAAAGAATTCACAGACGAGGCCAAAATTCTTGCTTTAAGTCCGTATAAAAACTTTCCAAAAGCGTACTATTTTGGGAGGCAAATATTTATTTTGCCATGTCCTCAAATATTGAGAAAGTTACTGTCTGATGATTGAACCAGGCAAGAAGAGGGTAAGATTTCGGGAAGACAGCCCTAAGACTAAGAAACAAATACAGGTTCGCATTAATAATATATATCTTAATATATAAAGTCGTTAGTGTTACGTTGTTCAGCTGCGATGGACGCCTAAAATACTGTCCTAAAATTGTTTTGCTCATCGTGTATCATTTTAGGCGGTGGGGTATAATAAATATATCAATTTATAGCCAAAAATTTCCGATAAATCGAAGAATCGCAGAATCAGTTTGAGCTCTGGCGAGAGTCTAGAAAGTCTAGACCAAGAATTATAGAGCAACGAACGATTCGAACGCAAAAGTTGATGATGCGTTTCTATGGGCCATGATGACGGTTTGATAACATAATAATTCGTGCAATACCGTGCGATGATGATTTTTGGACTAAGTTTAAAGTTATCACAATAAATTTAATAAGCATGTTTTTAGGACGCAAATGCTGCAGGCGCCTGAACAGAGCAATTGACAGTATTTTATGAGCATAATGTTAACAATATAGAAATGGCTCTTCGAAACCAAAGCCAAAAGCAAAATCACATGAAATTGAAAGACAAGTGGTGCATGTACATGTGGAAGACATTCCTTTTTCCAAAACGTAAAAATCGTAAATATAAAAAATAAAATAATCAACTTGAGTGTACATGGTACAAACAACGACATGAAAAAGCATACTTAGGTAAAATATGGATCTACAACTTGAGAATTACAAGCATTGAAACGTATATGGAACTAAAAAAATATAAAATAAGTAGTTCGTTTCTGATATAGAAATTGAAACTTAAATCATAAAATGCGCAGTGTCTTGTATGTTCAAAAATAAATCTTGTGCGACATTAAATATGTATAGGTTTACTCGTATAGTGGTAAATATAAAAAAAATGAAAGAAAAATCATAAGAAACATGTTTTACTTTTATCATTATAGCGATAGTATGTGCTATTAGTAACTATAATTATATTATTAATGATTTATATGATTTTACATTCATTTAAAAGTTACCACATTGAAACATATGTATGTATTGTAGAAATATATTTCAGCGTTTGTAGTTTTCCAAATATAAGTATTAGTGAAAAACAAAAAAAATATTATTATATTTATAAGTTCATCCTACAGTTAAGTACATGTGTTGATCGTTGAATATTTGAAATTAGTTAAATATAGCTTATTGCATTAAAAACTGATTATTCTTCAAGGATTTCTTGATATTTTGAACTATCAATTCAAATTTTTAATATCGATTTCGAGTGCGAATCGATTTTATTCTATATTAGTTTTCTTTATATAATATTCAAGCTGTATGACATGTTTCAATTTCCTTCTAAATAAATTTAACAAATTTGGTTATATATATTATACACATAAATATAATAATTTGGTAAAGATTGGGAAGAACTTTTACCAGAGATCAGTTAAGTCAGGCAATTGAATTGGACAAATTAATCTCGACTTTGAATAATATATACCCAATTATCTTCGTTTGCCTATAGATTACAGCACTTGATACATGGTTAAGACTTGCGTACAAATGAAAGCAATCCTCTTGAATGAAACCTTTGAGCAAATATTATTTATTATGATGTCACTACCTTCTTCGATAAACTAAGGTCAATTATACCATTTGATCCATGGTTACGAAATCCATACGAATTAAGTCTATGATCCTGATTAATTATGTATGGTGATGAAAAGCCTTCAAGCTAACACTATTTATTGTGATTTCTATTCCAAATATCTCCAAATTATTAAATGTGTCAAAATTCCTTCTGCGACTGAATTATAGATATCATTTTATTCAACATTTGGTATTGATATTCTAGCAGCCAAATAGATCCAAAATTAAATAAAAAAAAAACTGTTGGAGTATAAAGTATGAAGTACTTTGCATCCGCCTCAAATTTGATATCTGGTAAGATATTGGTTAATATGATAAATCCAGGGCGGTTTCTTCTATTTGGTTGAAAACTACTTTGAGTGGTTCACAATCATGGACATAAATGTCCTTGACTGGATTGGAACTAACTTCTATTTGGATATTTCAAATAGTTTGGCACAATAAAGCCATCAAATCATTGCCATCACAATGATCATTATCAATCAAATTTTCTTTTTCATTGTCATGTGTGATTTTTCAAGAAACAGACCAAGAAAATTGTAATGTAAATAAATCATAATTACTGACACTATAAAATTCAAAATTGTATATGAAATATCGTGTATTATACACTAAATCCTCGTGTTATGCATTTGTCTCAATCAAAGTTAATTCCTTCCATGACATGTTATATGCTCATGTTATTTGATATAGGAGCAAACTTATGCTCTCTTCAAATATTCATATGGTCTGTCGTATTGTAGTAAATATTAATCATATTGCTTACTATCTTGTTTCACTTCCAAAAATACTTATTGTTCTGGTCCCAATAGATTCGCAATTTCGTTATTATATTACGTTAGTTATTGTTGAAGCTCAATTACATTGCTTTCACTTCAATTCAGTCATTATCTCTTGTTTTATGTACGCAATAATTTTTCATTCCATTTATAATAGTCCTATTACCATAATCTATTATCTTAACATTTCCTATTATTTTCTTTATTATTAATTTTATTTTCTTTTTTAATTATTTTATTTCCAAATTATTTTGTTAGCATTCAACAAATAAAGTTTCTTCATGACTGTTTTATATTTTAACTAATTTTACATATTCAAAAACTAAATCACACATTATTTAGTATTATTATCACAACATTGATTTCGAAACAAATCACAATTCAAGAAAACTACCGACAAATTTACAATACATTACATACTGATTTACCAACACGTTTGTTTTTTTAGATTTATTTTCGCTTAACAAGAAACTCATGAGCAAATAAAATTATATGTAACATAGTAGTACACGTAACTAAACAGCTCAATATCATTCGGACGATTTAAAAAATAATTTAAAAAATGTCACATTCTAAGAATTTTCTAGATTTACTAAAACACGAGTTATGCTTTTTATGTAGTGGATTGGCATGCAACACACTCTACCAAATAGAAATAAGAAATTTGAATATAAGAATATTTAAATATTCTTTAAATTCAAGATGTATAACTTGATGTTGCATTCTACAATACTAGTATTCTATTGATATGTTTTGGATTTTGACTTCTCTACATGGTGCACCACTAGTACTACAACCTGGTAATACTTTAATTGCAAGTATTACCTTGATAAGATTTCCATTGAAAAAATTGTCATAAGAGTATCGTTTCACTCATCTTCAGTTGAATTTTGGACAAATAATGAAATTGTTCGCGCCAAACACGCAGCCTACATACGTTCCAGCAACGTCGTAATTTACGATAAGGATGATAAATGTGGACATATACACCTTCGTGGGCTCTCAATGAAGAAAAACAAAGTATTTGTGGCCAACAGGTAATTCTCCATTGAAGGTTCATAAAATGATTAAGGGGTGTAAGCCCCTCCCTGATACTGTGAAATGCAATAAATGTCACGGAGAGTTGTGAAGCTTCATCTTCAAATTATAAACTAATAAAAGTACACATCCTGTGTTGATAGTGAACAGGAGAAAAACGTAGAAATAGATGATAGCCCCAATATAGAAAAGGTACATTATTTAATACATTTATATCATATCATTCAACAAAACATTCATGTTAATATTTATTGCAGAAGTGATATGTGAAATTGAACATGGAGAAGTAGAGAAGAGTCCCAATATGGAGATGGGTACATTATTTAAAATTTATATATTTAAACTATTTATTAAATCTTTTAAATTCCAATAACCAATTCATTCGTCTCAATATTTGTCGCAGAAACAAGTTGAATATTATCATGAACACTCTATCCAAATTATCATATGAAATTAATGAAATGAAGGAAGACAGAAGGGAGCTGTTGTCCTATAAGAGGGATTCCGGTTACAGGTAAACCGGTCACTGGTAATTATGCACCGTGAGATACTTTTTTGAGTGATCTTTTTTATTTAAATAAATTTAATTCGAAAGAAAAAAATTGGAGCACTCCAAAGCGCAAAGGATGTTTCTAAAACCATCAATTAGATTTACACCAGTTTCTCGCAAAAGGTATATGCATTTGAAAATTATAATTAATATTAATTACTTTTATTTTTAAAAACTGTAAACTATTGCAGAGAGTCAAACAAAACACAGCAATGCCTTGACACCTCGAGCCCATAAGATGTATAACACATCAAAAATTTTGATACAGGAGGTGCGAAGAATTAATAAACAAAATACAAATTTATGGGATGAAATTTCAGCAGAGCATCAAATGTGCTGAAAAAATGTTGTCTCTTATTCCAGCAACGTTAAATTTGATGGCAAGTCATAAAATGCCAATTGAGAGAACATACAAAAAAAAACGAATGAAAAAAGTTCACATTTGAAGATAAAATTCTGGCATGACATTTTATAAAAAGTCGCCAAAGGCCTGCTATGTCTGGAGGCAAATATTTATATTGCCGAGTCTTCAAATTAAGAAATTTACTGTCGCATTATCCCATTACATGTTGGTATTAACGATAAGCTTTTCCAATCATTAGAAGCTGCTATCTCTCGCAAAAGAGATATTTGCAGCAA
>NW_020537102.1:0-19198 GCF_003426905.1 Ctenocephalides felis | reverse complement strand
TAAACTTGAAAAATATAATAAAGATT
This sequence comes from Ctenocephalides felis, assembly GCF_003426905.1. Classification (NCBI taxonomy): domain Eukaryota; kingdom Metazoa; phylum Arthropoda; class Insecta; order Siphonaptera; family Pulicidae; genus Ctenocephalides; species Ctenocephalides felis. The sequence goes on along the minus strand of NW_020537102.1, from coordinate 19,172 downwards.
ACTTGCAGAGAACATCCACCACAGTACGAAAGTCATATTTTGCAATAGCAATTTTGCGCCGTATTTTCCACCACAATTACTAACATACAATTTTTCTAAATTCTTTGAATCTCTTGGAAATAAGTTTATAGTTGGTGGAGATTTCAACAGAAAGCACACATTTTGGAGATCAAGTCTGATTAATACAAAAGGAAGAAAACTGTATGAAGTTATTGCCCAACAAAACTATGGCACTCTTTCCACTCCGACTTACTGGCCAACTGACCCAATGAAAATTCCGATTTATTGGATTCTTCATAATGAAGGGCTTAAACTCTAAACTCAAGGTACAACAGATGTTCATTCAACCACGATCTCTCTTCAGATCACTCACCTATAATTACTACTATCTGTTCTTCAATTATATCAATTTGTAATCCTTATAGACTTCATTCGAGGAAAACAAACTGGGAACTATACCGCGGCAAACAGAAAACAATACTAATCTCAAAATTAGTCTTTTTTTTTTTTTTTTTTTACTTTTTATATGTATTTGAAATTTATTTAGTTTGAAAGTTCTAACATAATTTTCCACTTGTGGAATGAGTGTTTGAATATTTCTTTTTATAATTTGTTAGAATGATTATGCTTTATATTTAAATCAGGGTGTTCTATATAATTATACGGTACTTAATTAGATGTATTAGATATACAAATTTACAATTAAATAACAGAACAACCCAAATATAAAAATACAAATAAAGGAGTGCTAAACTAATTTAATTTTGAGTCTTGATTTTATGAAAATTGATATTACATCTTCGTTTAGAGCATCTTCAAAAGTTGAGGTCCTGTATATCCATTAATTTGCAGAATTATTTAAGAGTTTAAAAGCTTTTCTGAAAAAATAAAGAGCAGTATCAGAGACGAAGAAAAATATTTCAAAGCTAAGTAATACTCAGTTATAGTCAAAAATTGCTGTATTTGTAAGATATCACATATAATCAGTAAACAAAAGATATTTATGATATTAAGGGGATGGTACCACTGTATTTCTTGAAGTCAAAATTAATTATTCAGAAATGTCATAAAAACTGTTGGCTTTTAGTAAATTAATCAAAACGTTGTGGAATTTATGATTGCTTAGTTGACGTATTTGTAAAGGTAATAAATTGAACAGTTGAATACCAAAACCAGCAATTGAATTAAAAGTAGTATTAAGCTTAAAAGTCGATCCTTTGAAAGTTCTATTTCTTGTGACATAGTGGGAATCAGACATGGAAGATAAATTAAAGTACTGGGGATTATTTTTTATAAAGAGAAGTGTAATAAGTAGGAATATGTTAGGAACGGTAAGAATGTTATACTTCTGAAAAATATTTCTACAACTTGTCATCGAGTTAAGAGAGAACATGATTCTTAATGCTCTTTTCTGAAGTTTGAAAACATGTTTTAAGGATGCTGAAAAACCCCAAAATTGAATGCCGTAGACCAAATGCGAGTAGAAGTTGGAGTAATAGATAGAAAGAAGACAATTTAAACTAATTTTAGATTTAAGCACTCTTAACATGAAACAAGTTCTGGAAAGTTTAGGTATTAATGACGAATAAATATGATTATCCCAATTTAAATTTTGAATTTGAATTTGAATACCTAGGAATTTAGAAACGGCAGAAAAATTGAAGAGGACATCATTAATAATTAGGGAATTGATTTCGTTATTAATCCTATTGACTGTTCGAAACGACATTATTTTAGTTTTATCGCTATTAAGTAAAAGGTTATTAGAGTTGAACCAATTAGAAACTGCAATCATTGATTGATTTAGTTTAAAACTGACTTCTTCAAAAGATTTTCCTTTAATAATTAAACTTGTGTCGTCGGCAAAAAGAATAAATTTGCAAAGATCGGTACAATTTGGCAAATCATTAATATAAATTAAAAATAATAAGGGACCAAGAATAGAGCCTTGTGGGACTCCGAGTTTTATATTTAACTTATTAGATATTACTGTGGTGTCTTGATCATCAAGATAAACTGATTGTGTTCTGCCAGATAGATAAGATGTGAATAGTTGAAGTGGTAAACCACGCACGCCATATTTTCTAATTTATTAATAAGGATTTCATGGGAAACTCTTAAAAACTCATCGGAACTTGACTGTGACAAATTTAATAAAACCGTTCATGATGCAGCTTTAGCTGCCACTCCAGAAACAACAGTTCAGCAGGATCAACCTCTGTCTTTTAAAATTAAAAATTTAATCTCAGAAAAAAGAAAAGCAAGACGCAAAGGCAGTCAACACATTTCCATCGGATAAGAACACATACAATAACTTAAGAAATAAACTAAAATCCAGGTTGAAAGAATACCACAATGGCCATACGAGATTACTTGAAATACCGTACATTGTTTAGTTACTAATATACCACTTGACTACATGCATTTAACTTGTATAGGAGCAATTAAGAGATTTTTGCTTTTGTGTACTGAAGGTGAGCTTCCAATTTGTTTGCCATATGCTAAAACTAATGACATTTCCAATTTTTTTGCAGCTTAAAGATTTATATACCCAATGAATTTGCTAGAAAACCTCGATCATTGAAATATGTGAGATCGTGAAAAGCTACAGAACTAAGACAATTATTATTGTATTGTGAACCAGGAGTTTTGAAATCTCTCATTTCGAATTATTTTTATAAAAAAAAATTCTTACTTTACATATTGCTATTAAAATCTGTTGTAGCAATACGTTATTAATTGATCTTTTAGATTATGCTGAGCAGCTACTTCATTATTTGTTGAAAGTTTTAAGGTTATATATGGAGATCATAATGTAAGTCATAATATACATAATATATTATACTTAGCTTAGATTCATTTAGTGCCTTTAAATTTGAAAATTACATGCAGGTCTTGAAAATACATATGAAAGTCAGAGAAACCATTCCAGCAAATTTATGAAAGATACTTTGAGGCAAAAGAATATTTTATAGGGAAAGATGTAAAGTCTGAAGCCATGCCTAGAGTTTGTGACAAGTCTATGCTATTTAATCTTCAGTATAAGTATAGTATAGTATATCCTCAGCATTGTAGTTCAGACTTTAAAAGGTCCATTTATTTTGCGCTTTACGTAATGGTAAAATTGTCAATATAATTAATGTGGCTTTCTGTTCAAAACAGAATCAATTAGCAATAATAGGCGAAGAATTTAAAGTGAAAGAAGATTTGTATGACCATCCATGCAAATCTAATTGGGGAATATATGATGAGTGAAACATCAGATTTATTAACATGACCCATAACTGAAATTATTCAAAAATATGATGTATTTCCACTTAATACAGATGTTGGGAAATATGCAAGAATTCCAATGGAGTGATCCATATACATTATCATATTTTTATAAAACTGTTTTTTTCAGGCAATTATCAGTCATAATAAAAACATCTTTTTTATAGATGATTAATAATATCAAATTCTATGCTTAAAAGAATAATAATAAATAGTAATGAATAATGTTTTCAATCTCAAAAATACCAATACAATGAAGACGCTTATGTCAAAGTTTTTTCATTAGTTCGATATATATCGGAATCGATGAATAACGAAATTTTTAACTGCGAGCATGAGACTTGGGTTACATATTTTTTAATTTAGTTTATTTTTATAATAAGAAAGTACTAATGCATTTCAATATTAACTTCGAAAACTTCACGACCATGCGACAAGCCACGACCATCAAAATCTTTGGCACATGTTTGACATCGCGCAGCATACTCAGTATGTCTAAAATGAGGTGTGAAGTTTGCTGCATTATATGTCAGAAGTGACACCAAAGATTAAAAAGGAAAACGCCTTTGGACCTAACTGGCATTCCAATTCAATCTAGATCATAATCTTTTCTTAAATTAGGACAGATTGCAACTGTGCACTCTCCCAAGCATTTAATAGTTTATTTTGCAGGCAGTTTTGTTATTTTGTTATTCATAAAATTTACCTAATGTCCATTGGGCAGATGTAAATTATATCCAAAATAAAAAAAAATGTCAGAAGTGTTTCACTTTTGCTGCATGCTCAATGGGATTTTATCGTTATGTTTTATTTTGTGATTAATCTGCTTCATACTCTAGTTTATCCATTCCTTTTCCGGTGTGTTTTTGGTTATTTTCTTTTTCTGTTATTTTGTGAATTATTTATGTTTTTTACTATGTTTATTCTAATCGTGCGTTTGCGCCATAATTATTATAGAAAATAATCATTTGTTTCGTTAGTGTTTTTATTACTTTTTACATTCTATATAGATTAAGGTTAAGGTTAAGGTATAGGTTAAGGTATTTTTATTACTGATTACTTTATATTTCATTAACATTTTTCACTATTTAGATAGGTTTAGAAGTAGGTATTATTGCAGATTTTTATTATTATTCATATAAAAATATGTTTTTATAGGTTACCTTAGGTTACATTAGATTTGCTTAGATTACATATTTGATAGATTTACATAGGTTTTTAGTTACTTTCTTTATTATATTCTATTTTCTACATATGTTTTATTCTAATAATAGGTTACGTTGGGTTAGGTTACATCGATTTTTTTTTAATAATACATTACGTTATGTTAGGTTATTTTTTCATTCAGCATGAAAGAGAAAAAGCAATGTGTTCATTGTTCCAAAACTTTTTGCTGTAGTAGTTCGCTTTCCCGCCACATCAGATTAATAAATGGAAAACAGCCAAAATAGTTTTACAGAAATTTTCAATGAACATTTTGCCCAAAGATATTACATACTCCTTTTCTTCGCAAAGGCACATTGAAACCTTTCATTGATCAACTCCCAATATTTCTTTACAAGACTCCAATATCCACCGCACATTTTACAATAATTTTAGAATTAATCCTGAAACATCTCTTGCACTTCATTCTTATGCTTTGCCTTATTCTCTAATTCCTTCCACAGACATTCTATCAAATGCTCTTCCCTCGTCACCAATTCCCCCCACATCATTTCATTCGTATGCTCTCTTCCCTCGTCACACAATCCTTCTTTACCTAATTCTTCTGTACCTATTCCTTCCTTACCTATTCCTTCTACATACGCCCACATTCTTACAAACGACCCCTACAAGACCCACACCAAATAATATTTTATCGCTGCACTCTCGGAAGGTGTTTACAGGTATTGAAATATAAATACTATTTAAATATGTTTAATATTACATCCACAAAAATTACAATAATTGACAATTTATAGGATCTATAAGGGCTCTTCGGATTACCTGTCCCATTGAGGATTGTGGGAAGGCCTATACGCGGTACAGTTCTCTGCATAATCATATTGAGTCAGATCATCAAATTAATATTGAGCAAGAACAAAAGCTTTTTTCTTCAATTCATGGTTTGTAAACTTTTTATTATGGAGATTTTCAACACAACACACTTTTCTGTCTCAATTAATATTGAGCAAGAACAAAAGCTTTTTTCTTCAATTCATGGTTTGTAAACTTTTTATTATGGAGATTTTCAACACAACACACTTTTCTGTAATTACAACTTTTGCTGTAGATTTTTACAGCTGGAAAACGGAAACGGAACAGAACGATATTACCTAACATGTGAAGCACACAAAACAAAAGATGAATGCACCATCCTGTATTTTAATTGCCATCGGTCTTACACACATCAAATAAAAGAAAAAATTTCAAGGGTACCAAAAAAATTGGACATGCTTGTCCCTCACGAATCATATGCAAGATATATAATGACGGACATGTTAAAGCTGATTACTGGAAGACACATGTGGGATATGAAAATTTGACAAAATATGTGCGACTGAACCAAAATTTGATAAATAACATCAAAGGTATAGTTAAATATTATTTAGTTTCATGTATGAAATTGTTGTTAATAATTTATTCTTAATATAATTTTTTCAGAACAAATTGAGGCTGGCGTAGATGATGACTTCATTATAAACAACATATGTGAAGCTTGTTATAATAAAGAATTACCACTGAGAGCTTCCATGATTACAAAAAAAGATATTTGGAATATGTAAAGAAAAGACTATACGATATGTTTAGAGTCAGTCTAGACCAGTGATTACCAAAGTGGGCGGCAAACCACGGAAACGGTAAAGGACTTTGGTGCATTTAGGGGGCGATGCTCAGTTGTAGGGGGCGTTTAAAGCACAATAGTAAAAAAATATAATATTAATATTATATATAAATGAATTATAAACATTAACACTGAATTATACCAAGATGATATTTTAGTTCATATTATCTAAACATATATGCATATTCCAATTCGCAAATAAATTCACCGCATTAGATGTATCGCTATTATTGACGGGTTCTTTTATAGATAATAAATAAATAGTGTCACTATAATTGGTAGGTATTATTGCTGTTGTAATTACATATGCTTGACAATTAATGGTATCATATATATTATATTTTATTCAATACCTCTGTAAAAGGCATTTTCTCTACAGATAATAATGGCTGAACCAAAAAAAAATGTAGACAATATAATATCGAATATTTGAAATATGGCTTTATTGAATCGCCTGTGAATATTACATTGCCAATGTGTCTGATTTGTCAGAAAACTTTTTCAAATAAAGCTATAAAATCTTCTAGACTACAAGAACATTTGACTAAAATTCATGGTGATAAAATAGATAAAAATTTAAGTTATTTTCGTACTCTAATATTTATACAACAACCGACAGTGGCAAAACTCTTTTCAACCACAACCTCTCAAGACGGCGATGGCTTGCTTGCATCGTATAATATTTCATTAATGATTGCGCCAAGTCGGGAGAAGAACTTCTAATAACGGCCAGAAGTAAAGTAATACACTTACCCACAAATTTGGTATGTCATTGAAAAATGTCTGATTGCATTTCCATCATCATACTTACAAGTGGAACGTGGATTCAGCGCTGCAACTAATTTATTAACAAATAAAAGAAACCGATTACAAATAGTCGATCGTGGTGATTTAAGATTACTTCTTACTTTCCTACTTAAATTGATAAATTGGTAGCAGCACACTAAGATCATCCCTGATATTAAAATTTTAATGATTGTATCTTTATTTTGAATGTAGTTTTATAATTTCAAACTATGATGTTATTTTACAACCTTTTTTTGAAAGAGTAAAAGATTAATTTTGATAACGTCCATTATTTTAATAAATAAATCAGCAAAACCTTTCTGTCAGCAGTTACGTACCAATTGCAATTGCATTTCATTACAAATATACCCGTAATATATCTGAAAAATTAGATAGTGCAATTTTTTTCTGATTGTTTTATGATTCTGATGTTTTATGATTTATAGCGTTCTCTATCAAAGTTGGTTTCTTATTTGTCAATTTATCTTTTACAGATACAATAATTTTTACCCATGTAGAAATTAATATCGGTACAATATATTACCAATATCGGTTTTCTGTGGCCGTGATTGCCTATATTGCAAAAATATCGGCGAACGTCGGTTCTGTGATGATGTCAACTAATCGATCAGGCCAACGTCAGCCGATATTGAGGCAATAATCTCTATAAATGGCCTTGTCCAATATTGGTCTCAAACTAAAATAGAAATATTGATGCAATATTTTTTATCATCGGCTAATAAATATTGTCCCCAAATAGAAGAATAAATATTGATGCAATATTTTTTTATCATCGACTGATAAATATTGTCCTCAAACTAAAATAGAAATATTGATGCAATATTTTTTATTATCGGCTGATAAATATTGTCCTCAAAATAAAATAGAAATATTGATGCAATATTTTTTTATTATGGGCTGATAAATATTGTCCTCAAACTAAAATATAAATATTGATGCAATATTTTTTATCATCGGCTACAAAATATTGTTCCCAAAGTGAAATATAAATATTGATGCAATATTTTTTATCATCGGCTGATAAATATAGTTCACAAATTGAAATAAAAATATTGATGCAACATTTTTTATCATCGACTGATAAATATTGTCCACAAATTGAAATGAAATTATTGATGCAACATTTTTTATCATCGGGTACAAAATATTGTCATCAAATTGAAAAATAAATATTTATGCAATATTTTTTATCATAAGCTAATAAATATGGTCCTCAAAATAAAAAATGAATATTGATGCAACATTTTTTATAATTGACTATTAAATATTGTTTGCATGTTAATTAATAATAAATATTGTTTCCTCAAATTCCTCAATCATAATTATTGTTATTATATTTAAAATGAAAAACAAAAATCTTATCTGGGATCGAACCCGAGACTACGACGTTAAGAGTCGGCAACGCTAGCGCTTAGCTATTGACTCAACAGAACGAAAACAACATACGCCAGATATATATGGCTGTAAATATTTAACCATGTAATTATTCACCCTTACAAATTAAAAGGTAAAAGATACGTAAAAAGTTTATTCGGACGAAAGATGCGGAATAAAATTACGAATAAAATGATATATAATTCAATATGTGTGTTCGTATAATTATTTTCAGATTTTTCAATTTTTCTTGAATTTTAGCACTGCAACTCGCCCATAGGCCAAACCGTTTGAAATACTAAGTTGTGATATGTGGAAGAAAAACTAAGAATTTTGAGACGATTCTAATGATGTATAATACTTTATACGGTTTCTTTATGAAAACCTCAAATGTTGAGAATAGTATAAAAATTCAGTTTTCCTTTCATTATAAAAAAGTTATAAATGTTACAGGGTAATTTATTTTAAATACTGTCCGATATATATAAAACTAATTGAAAACTTTAATTTTATTAACTTCCCGAAGGAGAAGTTTATGTTTTCATCAAAAAACCCGATTCGCTAATTTTATGTTTTCTCGACGTTTCAAGCCATTCTGAATCGAATGAGACCAAATTTGGAAAAAGTATGTGTGTGTGTGTGTGTGTGTGTGTGTGTGTGTGTGTGTATGTGTATGTGAACAGATTTTTTGTCGTAAATCGACGTTTTCTCGAAAACGGCTGGGTCGATTTCAAAAATTTAAAAGCCATTCGATGTATCTTGACGAGAACTATTGTTTGTCAGTTTTGTGCGACGATCGGCCAAGCCGTTTCTTTATAAATGGCAGAAAAGTGAAAAATTTTTCGTCTACGTTTTAGCCCGCAATTCTGAATCGATTTTGAAAATTCAAAAACCGTTCGAAAGATATTGGTTGGGAATCGTGCTGATTAGTTTTTGGTAGAGATCGGCCGGGCCGTTTTCTTGTAATAAAGTTTTTAAAAAAAAAATTTCGACGATTTTTATGATTATTTTTTTGACGATAGATACCATAGTCTTCTAGATCATACTAAAATATTACGGCCCTACGACAACTGGTTCAGCTTTAAAAATTCGTCAAAGTTTGCAAAAATCAGTATGGTCTTTTTGGCATTTGTCAAAATTAGACTTTTGATCGACGTTTTCTCAAAAACGCCTAAACCGATTTTAGAAATTTAAAAGCCATTTGATGTATTTCGGTGAGGACTATCGTTTGTCAGTTTTGTGCAACGATCTGCCAAGCCGTTTCTTTGTAATTTGAAAAAAACTTTTCGTCCACATTTAAGCTCATCCTACCGAACGATTTTAAAAAATCAAAAACTGTTTGAAAGATATTAGTTGGGAATGATACTGATTAATTTTAGGTGAAAATCTACCGAGCCGTTTTCTTGTAATTAACTGTTGAAAAAAAGTGTTAAATTTTCGTCGACATTTAAGCTCATCCTACCGAACCGATTTTAAAATATCAAAAACTGTTCGAAAGATATTAGTTGGGAATGGTACTGATTAATTTTAGGTGAAAATCTACCGAGCCGTTTTCTTGTAATTAACTGTTGAAAAAAAGTGTTAAATTTTCGTCGACATTTAAGCTCATCCTACCGAACCGATTTTAAAATATCAAAAACTGTTCGAAAGATATTAGTTGGGAATGATACTGATTAATTTTAGGTGAAAATCTACCGAGCCGTTTTCTTGTAATTAACTGTTGAAAAAAAGTGTTAAATTTTCGTCGACATTTAAGCTCATCCTACCGAACCGATTTTAAAATATCAAAAACTGTTCGAAAGATATTAGTTGGGAATGATACTGATTAATTTTAGGTGAAAATCTACCGAGCCGTTTTCTTGTAATTAACTGTTGAAAAAAGTGTTAAATTTTCGTCGACATTTAAGCTCATCCTACCGAACCGATTTTAAAATATCGAAAACTGTTCGAAAGATATTAGTTGGGAATGATACTGATTAATTTTAGGTGAAAATCCACCGAGCCGTTTTCTTGTAATTAACTGTTGAAAAAAAGTGTTAAATTTTCGTCGACATTTAAGCTCATCCTACCGAACCGATTTTAAAATATCAAAAACTGTTCGAAAGATATTAGTTGGGAATGGTACTGATTAATTTTAGGTGAAAATCTACCGAGCCGTTTTCTTGTAATTAACTGTTGAAAAAAAAATTTAAGCCGATTTTCATGGAAATTTTTTTGGCGATATACATCATGGTCTTATAGAACTTACTGTAATATTACGGCCTAACGACAAGTAGTTTAATTTTAAAAATTCGTCAAAGTTTGCTAAAATTATTATCGTTTTTTTTAAAGTAGGATTAATGAAGTATATTATTTACCCATTTTTTTGATTAAGTCGATTATTTACACATTTCGGGAAGTTCATGTAACTTGCCTCAAGGCTAAATACCAAACCAACTAGTTTACTCATACAATTATAAAATAAAAAAATAATAATAAATGGACTGGGATTTGAACCCCAAAATCAAAATCAAAAGGCTGCGACGCTAGCCATTACACCACCAAGATATACAATCTTGTTGTAGTAACTCATTATCTTAAAGCGCAGGTATAAAATTCTAGATCTTTCTATGCCTTCTATGCATGACGTATGCCTACAAGAAGCGACGCGCGTCATGGCGTCCTTAGCCTTTAATGCAAAATTGTTAATTATAGTATGTTTTAAGATACTAGTTTTGCTGGAAATAATCGAATAATATTTTCAGTTATGTGTAATGTGTAATAGTGTTATAGTGTACATTGTTTTCTAATGTGTGTAATGTGCATTGGTGCGAAATATATACCACAAACAAGTTTGGTTAAGTAAGCATTGTCTCTGAAAAATATACAATATTTCATTTCTTTGTTGTTACTTTGGATTAAAATACAAAGGTTTGAAAGTTCAACTTAATTTTACGTCATCTGATTTGATTTGGGATGGATAGATTAAGTAATAAGTTATGTATATCTAACATAACCTTAGTTTTAATAGACGAATTCTTTTTACTATTGGTGAGTATAATACTTAATTATGCGTTTATGCATTGTAACTAATAGCTATTTATTTTTAGAATAATTACTGCTAACTACATTATTATTAGTATCTCTAATAAATAATCGGAAACTAGCTATTCGAAATGTCAAAATTTGCAGGTTTTCCATAAAAATGGTAAGAAATGCAAGATAATTTTATTTTTCTCACTAAGGATTTTTATATTGATCAGGAGTTTAAACACATTGAGAAATCAGTTGTACATATTACGTGAAATATAATAAAATATAACATAATAAAATATAACATAACCTAATCTTTTTGAGTGAAGACATACTGCACTTTCATATTTATAAAAGGTAAGACAATACTTGTTATAATATAATTATATGTCTCTGCATTTAAAACATATTCTTATTTATTTTCAGGTAATATTGTTGTAAGCGCAGAAAATAGAGAAACTAGTTTGCTTAGTAGTAAAATGTTATCGAAAAGTTTTTCATCAAAAGTTTGTAACTAAATAAGTTATAGAAAGGAAAGATATAAATTTTGACAGAATAGTCATAATGTTTGATTATAATAAATGCAATGTGGAATGTCAATAAATCTGTACATTTGCATAGCAAGATTTTAGACTATGATATGAAGTCATTATTTTTTAAGGTAAAAGTAGAGTCGAGTGCATTTTACAATCTCATTTTAACGCTTTCATAAATTATTCATATTGATAATATATAATGATATATTATAAATTTATTAACAAGGAATACGAGGTTTCAGATGACAATACAAACTTGGACAAAAATATTTTGGGGTTATGATTGAAAAAGTTTCCCAGTCACTGTTCTAGACGATGAAATAAATATTTCATAATGGATAATAAATATATTAACAACAAATAAAATATGTTCAGATGCTGTGAAATGTTTTATCGAGTGATGATGTTATAAATAGTTAAGTTAATTTGCATTTATTACTTTTATTACTTTACCTACCTTACATTTGATATATATCACGTAAATTATAATCGAATAATTATTCGATTATAATTTACTTGATATATATCAAATGTAAGGTAGGTTTTCCAATGACTGTTCTAGACGATGAAATAAATGTTTCATAATGGATAATAAATATTAACAACAAATAAAATATGTTCAGATGCTGTGAAATGTTTTATCGAGTGATGATGTTATAAATAGTTAAGTTAATTTGCATTTATTACTTTTATTACTTTACCTACCTTACATTTGATATATATCACGTAAATTATAATCGAATAATTATTCGATTATAATTTACTTGATATATATCAAATGTAAGGTAGGTTTTCCAATGACTGTTCTAGACGATGAAATAAATGTTTCATAATGGATAATAAATATATTAACAACAAATAAAATATGTTCAGATGCTGTGAAATGTTTTATCGAGTGATGATGTTATAAATAGTTAAGTTAATTTGCATTTATTACTTTTATTACTTTACCTACCTTACATTTGATATATATCACGTAAATTATAATCGAATAATTATTCGATTATAATTTACTTGATATATATCAAATGTAAGGTAGGTTTTCCAATGACTGTTCTAGACGATGAAATAAATATTTCATAATGGATAATAAATATATTAACAACAAATAAAATATGTTCAGATGCTGTGAAATGTTTTATCGAGTGATGATGTTATAAATAGTTAAGTTAATTTGCATTTATTACTTTTATTACTTTACCTACCTTACATTTGATATATATCACGTAAATTATAATAGAATAATTATTCGATTATAATTTACTTGATATATATCAAATGTAAGGTAGGTTTTCCAATGACTGTTCTAGACGATGAAATAAATATTTCATAATGGATAATAAATATATTAACAACAAATAAAATATGTTCAGATGCTGTGAAATGTTTTATCGAGTGATGATGTTATAAATAGTTAAGTTAATTTGCATTTATTACTTTTATTACTTTACCTACCTTACATTTGATATATATCACGTAAATTATAATCGAATAATTATTCGATTATAATTTACTTGATATATATCAAATGTAAGGTAGGTTTTCCAATGACTGTTCTAGACGATGAAATAAATGTTTCATAATGGATAATAAATATATTAACAACAAAAATATGTAAATATGTGAAAAGATACAATGTTAGTATGGGAAAGTTAAAATAATTTTCATTGTATCTGCTTAGAGCGCGGTACTGAACTGGAGAATCAGCTAACAGAAGCAGTGGCGAAAGTTGCTCAATGTCAACAGGAAATGGATAAGCTACGTGAGCAACATAGACATGAATTGGCTGAATTAATGACATATGGAAACAGAAATGATATTAAGAATTGTAGAACACCTGAAAAAAGGCTAAGAAAATGAAAAAAAGATCCAGATCATCTTAAGCTGGATTTCGAGCCAATGAATTCATAAGAAAGTGATGATGAAGTTTATGCAGATTCCGCTAAAAAAGATCCTGATTTTAGACTAACGCCTATGTATAAGCGAGTCCGGTTAGTGAAGGTGAGTGAAATCATATTAATCAGTGAAAATTTTTACTTTTATACTGGATATGCAATTGCTAAGGACTTAATGTGCTCCTCAGAGAATTCTCGAGTAGTCACTATTTCTGAGTCACTGCACTAAGACGCATCTGCTTGCTCCAAAACCCGAGACTCATCCGCCTGCTGAAAATCCACTGGAAACTCAACTGTAACTTCAGATGGATTTTCTTCCGCATACCAAATCATCTCCTCGTCAAACGCATTATCAAAAATTGTTGGCTCAGCTCGCAAGCTCCGTCCATATTTTTTTATTAGTAATACTCGCCAACTGTAGTTTCTTCTTATAATCCCGCATTTCATAATTTTGTGGAATAACTTCCTCAACAAAAACTTTGCTTGGAGGAACATCCAAACGACCGTCCACCGTTACGGTCAGCGAATTTAAATGCTCAGTATCTTCTAAAATTCAATATTTCTGTGATTAAATATACATGTTAACTCTATCGCTGCATTGTCTTGCATTGCAGACCAGTGGTTCCGAAACTTATTTCGTCTACCGCCCAGAAAAAATATTCCACAGGGCCCCCCTATTTTTTTTTCATTTCAATAGCAATTAATAAGGTATATACCCATGTAGAAATTAATATGGTCTGAATCTACAAGCAATATAAAATCTACATTGGTCAAATTTGAAACCAATATCGGCTGGTCATAAAAATTGAACATTTTTAATATTGAGGCCATATAGGTAAACCAACATTGGTCTATATTGGTCTATATTTGGAAATTTGGAACCAATGTTGCCTACAAATTGTTGAATGTTGGTAAGGTAATATACAATTAGACAGAGAGCTGGTGAACATTTTGAATTATTAATTATTGAATTATTAAATTATTCTGAAACTTATAACTGATGTTGAAATATTACACAAATATTTGAAGATTTGAAGTTGAAATAATATAACGCATAAATCAATGTCATTTATTTAACAATAAAACACCTGAAATTTATTTATTTATTTATTTATTTATTTCTGAAATGAACATATACGTAAATTTATTAAGAATGTTTTTGTGGAAATTCATTTATTAATATAAACAATGATACAAATATATAACTGCATTAAAAATATGATTATTTATAAACACAAAAGTGTCATAAATATTGATTATTTTTTTAATAGATATTTATTATACATATCAAGTAAACTTTTTTTATAACAATAACAAAAGCAAATAAACTTAAACAGCATCTGAACATATTTTATTTGTTGTTAATATATTTATTATCCATTATGAAACATTTATTTCATCGTCTAGAACAGTCATTGGAAAACCTACCTTACATTTGATATACATCAAGTAAATTATAATCGAATAATTATTCGATTATAATTTACGTGATATATATCAATGTAAGGTAGGTAAAGTAATAAAGTAATAAATGCAAATTAACTTAACTATTTATAACATCATCACTCGATAAAACATTTCACAGCATCTGAACATATTTTATTTTGTTGTTAATATATTTATTATCCATTATGAAATATTTATTTCATCGTCTAGAGACAGTCATTGGAAAACCTACCTTACATTTGATATATATCAAGTAAATTATAATCGAATAATTATTCTATTATAATTTACGTGATATATATCAAATGTAAGGTAGGTAAAGTAATAAAAGTAATAAATGCAAATTAACTTAACTATTTATAACATCATCACTCGATAAAACATTTCACAGCATCTGAACATATTTTATTTGTTGTTAATATATTTATTATCCATTATGAAATATTTATTTCATCGTCTAGAACAGTCATTGGAAAACCTACCTTACATTTGATATATATCAAGTAAATTATAATCGAATAATTATTCGATTATAATTTACGTGATATATATCAAATGTAAGGTAGGTAAAGTAATAAAAGTAATAAATGCAAATTAACTTAACTATTTATAACATCATCACTCGATAAAACATTTCACAGCATCTGAACATATTTTATTTGTTGTTAATATATTATTATCCATTATGAAACATTTATTTCATCGTCTAGAACAGTCATTGGAAACCTACCTTACATTTGATATATATCACGTAAATTATAATCGAATAATTATTCGATTATAATTTACTTGATATATATCAAATGTAAGGTAGGTTTTCCAATGACTGTTCTAGACGATGAAATAAATGTTTCATAATGGATAATAAATATTAACAACAAATAAAATATGTTCAGATGCTGTGAAATGTTTTATCGAGTGATGATGTTATAATAGTTAAGTTAATTTTGCATTTATTACTTTTATTACTTTACCTACCTTACATTTGATATATATCACGTAAATTATAATCGAATAATTATTCGATTATAATTTACTTGATATATATCAAATGTAAGGTAGGTTTTCCAATGACTGTTCTAGACGATGAAATAAATATTTCATAATGGATAATAAATATATATTACACAAATAAAATATGTTCAGATGCTGTGAAATGTTTTATCGAGTGATGATGTTATAAATAGTTAAGTTAATTTGCATTTATTACTTTTATTACTTTACCTACCTTACATTTGATATATATCACGTAAATTATAATAGAATAATTATTCGATTATAATTTACTTGATATATATCAAATGTAAGGTAGGTTTTCCAATGACTGTTCTAGACGATGAAATAAATATTTCATAATGGATAATAAATATATTAACAACAAAAAAATATGTTCAGATGCTGTGAAATGTTTTATCGAGTGATGATGTTATAAATAGTTAAGTTAATTTGCATTTATTACTTTTATTACTTTACCTACCTTACATTTGATATATATCACGTAAATTATAATCGAATAATTATTCGATTATAATTTACTTGATATATATCAAGTAAGGTAGGTTTTCCAATGACTGTTCTAGACGATGAAATAAATGTTTCATAATGGATAATAAATATATTAACAACAAATAAAATATTTCAGATGCTGTGAAATGTTTATCGAGTGATGATGTTATAAATAGTTAGTTAATTTGCATTTATTACTTTTTATTACTTTACCTACCTTACATTTGATATATATCACGTAAATTATAATCGAATAATTATTCGATTATAATTTACTTGATATATATCAAATGTAAGGTAGGTTTTCCAATGACTGTTCTAGACGATGAAATAAATGTTTCATAATGGATAATAAATATTAACAACAAATAAAATATGTTCAGATGCTGTGAAATGTTTTATCGAGTGATGATGTTATAAATAGTTAAGTTAATTTGCATTTATTACTTTTATTACTTTACCTACCTTACATTTGATATATATCACGTAAATTATAATCGAATAATTATTCGATTATATTTACTTGATATATATCAAATGTAAGGTAGGTTTTTCCAATGACTGTTCTAGACGATGAAATAATGTTTCATAATGGATAATAAATATATTAACAACAAATAAAATATGTTCAGATGCTGTGAAATGTTTTTATCGAGTGATGATGTTATAAATAGTTAAGTTAATTTGCATTTATTACTTTTATTACTTTACCTACCTTACATTTGATATATATCACGTAAATTATAATCGAATAATTATTCGATTATAATTTACTTGATATATCAAATTAAGGTAGGTTTTCCAATGACTGTTCTAGACGATGAAAATATTTTCATAATGGATAATAATATATTAACAACAAATAAAATATGTTCAGATGCTGTGAAATGTTTTTATCGAGTGATGATGTTATAAATAGTTAAGTTAATTTGCATTTTTACTTTTATTACTTTACCTACCTTACATTTGATATATATCACGTAAATTATAATAGAATAATTATTCGATTATAATTACTTGATATATATCAAATGTAAGGTAGGTTTTCCAATGACTGTTCTAGACGATGAAATAAATATTTCATAATGGATAATAAATATATTAACAACAAATAAAATATGTTCAGATGCTGTGAATGTTTTTCGAGTGATGATGTTATAAATAGTTAAGTTAATTTGCATTTATTACTTTTATTACTTTACCTACCTTACATTTGATATATATCACGTAAATTATAATCGAATAATTATTCGATTATAATTTACTTGATATATATCAAATGTAAGGTAGGTTTCCAATGACTGTTCTAGACGATGAAATAAATGTTTCATAATGGATAATAAATATATTAACAACAAAATATGTAAATATGTGAAAAGATACAATGTTAGTATGGGAAAGTTAAAATAATTTTCATTGTATCTGCTTAGAGCGCGGTACTGAACTGGAGAATCAGCTAACAGAAGCAGTGGCGAAAGTTGCTCAATGTCAACAGGAAATGGATAAGCTACGTGAGCAACATAGACATGAATTGGCTGAATTAATGACATATGGAAACAGAAATGATATTAAGAATTGTAGAACACCTGAAAAAAAGGCTAAGAAAATGAAAAAAAGATCCAGATCATCTTAAGCTGGATTTCGAGCCAATGAATTCATAAGAAAGTTGATGATGAAGTTTATGCAGATTCCGCTAAAAAAGATCCTGATTTTAGACTAACGCCTATGTATAAGCGAGTCCGGTTAGTGAAGTGAGTGAAATCATATTAATCAGTGAAAATTTTTACTTTTATACTGGATATGCAATTGCTAAGGACTTAATGTGCTCCTCAGAGAATTCTCGAGTAGTCACTATTTCTGAGTCACTGCACTAAGACGCATCTGCTTGCTCCAAAACCCGAGACTCATCCGCCTGCTGAAAATCCACTGGAAACTCAACTGTAACTTCAGATGGATTTTCTTCCGCATACCAAATCATCTCCTCGTCAAACGCATTATCAAAATTGTTGGCTCAGCTCGCAAGCTCCGTCCATATTTTTTTTATTAGTAATACTCGCCAACTGTAGTTTCTTCTTATAATCCCGCATTTCATAATTTTGTGGAATAACTTCCTCAACAAAAACTTTGCTTGGAGGAACATCCAAACGACCGTCCACCGTTACGGTCAGCGAATTTAAGCTCAGTATCTTCTAAAATTCAATATTTCTGTGATTAAATATACATGTTAACTCTATCGCTGCATTGTCTTGCATTGCAGACCAGTGGTTCCGAAACTTATTTCGTCTACCGCCCAGAAAAAATATTCCACAGGGCCCCCCTATTTTTTTTTCATTTCAATAGCAATTAATAAGGTATATACCCATGTAGAAATTAATATGGTCTGAATCTACAAGCAATATAAAATCTACATTGGTCAAATTTGAAACCATATCGGCTGGTCATAAAAATTGAACATTTTTAATATTGAGGCCATATAGGTAAACCAACATTGGTCTATAT
>NW_020537101.1:0-29848 GCF_003426905.1 Ctenocephalides felis | reverse complement strand
AACCTATATTTTATATTTTTAAGTTCTCCTTAAAGTTCAAAGTCGAGTTGATCATTATAGCGTTATCAGAAATTCACATATGTCTTTTTATGTAACAAATTTTAGAATTATTATTTTATAGATCAGTACCATAAAAAAAAAATTTGTTCAGATTCTGAACCATTTGCCAGAAAAATTTAGTTTTCGATCAACTTTCAGAGGCGAAATAGGAAATTTCGGAATAGCACTGAAAACAGTGAAAAAGATTTAATTTACTAAATAGCTTATTGAAGTTGACATTTTATTTTTATTTCATTTTGAATATATGTAGAGTTCACGCTAGTGTTTCCTCAAGAAAAAGCTAGATTCAGTGTTAATATTTCTGAACCTTCTTCGGGATAATTATTTAATTTCAGTGATTTTCTAATCTAAAATTTCAAAATAACATATATCAAATTAACAGATATTTTATAAAGATTTTAATAAAAAGTACAAATTCTCCTTACATTTTGACGCGTTCCGTATAACCGTAAACGCGGCGCTTACGCACATCAAAATATTTCAAAATATAAAAAAATATTTCAAATTAAAAAAAAAAGTTAAAATTTTTCAAATAATTTTTAAGCTTTTAAAACATTTAAATTATGGCACGGCAAGTTTCAGCAATTTGCCTTAAGACATGATGCCATGTACCACTAGTTATCTTTAACTGAGAAAAAAGGGGGGCCTCGCAAACGAATTTCGCCGACGCCCACGCATGCCGCCTAGTGCCGCCACTGTTCATAGAAATATAAAAATGTCATACTTTGCTAAAAGATACGTATATTATTTTCCTATTCAAGCATTTCCCATTATGTAATTCGACTCTTGCATTAGAGGAGATGCACTAGAGGAGCTACTAATACATATATGTATATAGATTTCACAACAGACACGCATTTTTAGAGCCTGTAAAACAACAAAGTTCAAAAATTCCTTTGAGTTTGCTAATTAATTATGAAATATCGCATTAATTTTGAAATATTGAAAATATTGCATATTTTAAAATAGTGTTTCATATATAAATACCAAATATATATAATAATATATACTTGAAACATAAACTAATTTTGATTGATGATTTTTTTTAAAAAAAAGTGTCAGTTTTAAAAGTAGAAGTGTTTTTATTAACTTCTATATCGTTTGATATGTTGTTGAAATAGATAACTATTTAGTTTCAGAAATAATTATTTAGACGGATTAACGAAATGCGGCTCTTGTAATCGGATGTAGTCTATTGAAAATAGTTGGGTGATCTTACTAAAAACAAGTGTCAAAGTATGATTTGGAAAAGTCATTAAAATCAATATTTATGGGCTAAAGACTGATGGCTCGCAATGAAAAGATTCAGATTAATACATATAATAATGTTTCATTTCTCAGAAGTAAAAAGCTATATATTTTAAAATATTTCATACTAAAATATTCAACAATTATAAAATGTTATTATTTTACTTAAACAGTATAGAATTTTAAAAACTTCACGTGAACTAATTGATTTGTATGAAATTATCTAATTTAGATAATAAATATTTGTTTCAGAGACCGTATATCGATTTAATGAATTCAAATTTTTTTTCATATGGATCAATCGAGAATAAATCAAGCAAATTTCATAAAAATTCGGGAAACAAGTATCAATTTAAATTTTTTATTAAAACAATTATTAAAAATTAAACAATCGACAGAATAAGTGTAATGAAATAATATAAATATTTGCTCATAATATATAAAGACTCTTTCAATCGTCGAATTAGTTTAATAAGTCACATATTGTTTTATACGTTTTATTGCAGCAGAATTTAATATTTTAGAAATCATTTTCAATTTTTTTTTTAATTATTTTTTGGATTTGTTATTGTTATTTTGTAGAATCGGTGTGGAATAAATAAAAATAGTTTTTTTGTAAAATATGATTTCCGAAATTATTAATCATATTTTATAATATATCTACTTAATTAATAATAATAATTAATTAATAATTAATTTAATAATTATTTTATTTTAGTTAATAATTTATATTTGAAATTATATTAACAGGCGGAACAATTTTAATACTTGTTTGTTCTTTCCAAATATATTGGTGTCGCGACAATGATACAATAAAACGATTAATATTTATCTTCAATATTTGTTTTTTTTTCTTTCTAAATAATATGGTGTTATCATATAAAGTTTTAAGCATTTTATAGAGGTCTAAGTTAAGTATTCCTCTTAAAATCCAGGGTTTTCCAACGACTCCAAAAAATCATGTAAGAAAAAATTCTTTTGTTAATTGTTCGAAGTTTTGAATTCAGACCGAATGTATTTATATTTAGAATTATACACTATTGTGAATTTGAATTATAATAAAGCGTGGGTCCTTTGGTATCGTAAAAATTTATAAATCCACTTTAAATATTTGAATTTTCAAGTGTTTTATATATTACTTGCGCAGGAAAAAAACGGAATTTTGGTACAACTATATATAATAAAAGGTTTTTGAAGTATATCTGAAAATGTTGGAAAATACGTACTTAAATATAAAAATTTAAGACGCAATTGTATTCATTAAATATTGTAAAGACAAATTATATATATATGGGGTGGGTGGCATTGTGCCTTAAGGCAAATTGCTGGAACTTCCCGTACCGTAACGAAATGTTCGAGGAATACTGAATGTTTTCAAATAGATTATTATAAATATTGTAACATTGTTTAATATTTATAAGAATTATATAAACTGAATTGCACAGAGTTGAAATTATTTGTAAAGTATATTAGAACTATAGTCAGAATTAATAATAAAATCTGAAATATTTTCGATATACAAAAAATTGAAAAAAAAAAAAAAAAAAAAAAAAAATGGAACAAAATTTTTTTTCCAAAATCGATTATTTTGTTAAGACAAGCAGAAAGTTCTTTGAATCATTTGAATCGGACGCTTAGTTCTCTCAAAAACTGCCATTTTTTACACATTTAGCTCCGTATCTTCAAAATGACTGGGCCTGCCTTTGCCAAAAACTAATAAACACTTCACCCAATCATTACTAATTGAATGTTTTTTAGATCATTCGAATCGGATACTCCGTTCTCTCAAAAACTCGATTTCTATTTTCTGCACTCTTTGCTCCTTATCTCCGTAACTGCTGGACCTGCCTTTGTCAAAAACTAATCAGCACATCTCCTTATCAATAGGAATCGAATGCTTTTTGAATCATTTAAATCGGTTGATCCGTACGCCCGAAAACGTGGGCGAAAAATTGTATCCATACATACATGCACACACACACACACACACACACATCCATTTTTTCTGGGGTATGCCAAAACGTTCAGAAACCTTCAAAACGTCGAGAAATGTAAAAATTTTCATTTTCGATTTTCGGCCCATTACAATAACTTACCCTACGGGAAGTTAAAAAACATTTATTGAATTAAAAAAAAATATTAGATACATCCTTGATGATATCAATTTTAGTTTTAAAAACAATTAAGCTAAGCCGCGAGTATTTTCTATTTCGAGTAGTTTCAATTAATTAATTTTAAAAATCCTAATTATTTTTTTATTTGATAAAATGTGATTTCAAAAATATTTAAATATCTTCGATTTCCTTTACTAGTCCATTCATCTATAGTTATAGAAAATTTTTAACTTCCCGTAGGGTAAGTTATTGTAATGGGCCGAAAATCGGAATTGAAAATTTTTACATTTCTCGACGTTTTGAAGGTTTCTGAACGTTTTGGCATACCCCAGAAAAAATGGATGTGTGTGTGTGTGTGTGTGTGTGCATGTATGTATGGATACAATTTTTCGCCCACGTTTTCGGGCGTACGGATCAACCGATTTAAATGATTCAAAAAGCATTCGATTCCTATTGATAAGGAGATGTGCTGATTAGTTTTTGACAAAGGCAGGTCCAGCAGTTACGGAGATAAGGAGCAAAGAGTGCAGAAAATAGAAATCGAGTTTTTGAGAGAACGGAGTATCCGATTCGAATGATCTAAAAAACATTCAATTAGTAATGATTGGGTGAAGTGTTTATTAGTTTTTGGCAAAGGCAGGCCCAGTCATTTTGAAGATACGGAGCTAAATGTGTAAAAAATGGCAGTTTTTGAGAGAACTAAGCGTCCGATTCAAATGATTCAAAGAACTTTCTGCTTGTCTTAACAAAATAATCGATTTTGGAAAAAAAATTTTGTTCCATTTTTTTTTTTTTTTTTTTTTTTTTTCAATTTTTTGTATATCGAAAATATTTCAGATTTTATTATTAATTCTGACTATAGTTCTAATATACTTTACAAATAATTTCAACTCTGTGCAATTCAGTTTATATAATTCTTATAAATATTAAACAATGTTACAATATTTATAATAATCTATTTGAAAACATTCAGTATTCCTCGAACATTTCGTTATGGTGCGGGAAGTTCCAGCAATTTGCCTTAAAGCACGATGCCATAATTGCCTCAAGACAGAAGTCCACTTACAGCTAGTTTATAAATGTTATTAATCCTACGTCAGATCGTCAATTCCTTAATTCAAAAGACGTACAATTCGAGTTATTAAGCAACTTTGATATAATCGACTCTATAAATCTTAATCAAAATAAATCTATCAAATCTAACCAAGAATCAATCGACAAGTTTCACAGATGTTAGCAGACGGTATTATTCAAAACTCGCGAAGTCCCTGGAATTTTCCTTTAATTATTGTCCCCAAAAAACCTGATACTGACGGAAATAAAAAATGGAGGATTTGCGTCGATTTCCGAAAATTAAACGCAATTACAAAATCGGACGCTTTCCCATTACCAAACATCACTGACATTATTGACCAACTAGGTAACTCACGATTTTTCACGACTCTAGATTTAGCTCAAGGCTTTCATCAAATTTTACTAAATAAAACTGACCGAGAAAAAACTGCATTTTCTACTGACTTCGGACATTTTGAATATAAACGGTTACCGTTTGGAGTTTTGGACTTAAGGGCGGACCGGCGACTTTACAGAGACTGACCAATACAATTTTGTCGGGCATACAAGGAATTAGAACTCTAGTTTATATGGACGACATAATAGTTTACGGGAAAACACTTGAAGAACATAATACCAAGTTACTAGAAGTGCTAGAAAAATTACGACAATACAATCTAAAGTTGCAACCCGATAAGTGTCATTTTTTGAAACACGAAATTACGTATTTAGGCCATATTATCGGTGCACACGGTGTGTCTCCTGATCCTGATAAAATTTCCTCAGTAAAAAACTTTCCCACTCCTTCCAATCAAAAAGAAATAAAATTACCGCAAATTTATACAAAATTACTCCCGAATTGCATTACCTCTAACCGAATTATTAAAAAAAGACGCAAAATTTAATTGGACCCAAGAGTGTGAACTTGCATTTAATGAACTTAAACAAAAACTAATAAATCCACCTTTACTGCAGTATCCCGATTTCGATCGAGAATTTTCATTAACCACGGATGCAAGCGGTTTTGCATTAGGCGCGGTTCTATCTCAAAATGTCGAAGGAAAAGATTTACCAATTGCATATGCATCGCGAACCTTGCACCCCGCAGAAAAAAATTATTCTACTATAGACAAAGAACTTTTAGCAATCGTATGGAGCATAAAACATTTCCGACCTTACCTTTATGGTAAACCATTCAAATTGTACACCGATCACATGCCCCTTATCTACCTGTACAAATGTAAAGATCCAAATTCACGGCAAATGCGCTGGAGGCTTTCCATAGAAGAATATGAATTCGATATAATTTATAAATCTGGATCATCTAATACGAATGCTGATAGTTTATCTCGCTCATTTTTTGATATTCAAGAATTAGCATCTAATGAAAATATTTCATCTATTCCTATCGATTCTAAACCAAAATTATCTCTTCTATGCAGATGCAATTTTAATTCCGAAAATAATTTTGAAAATTTTTTAAATACTATTAAAACCTCGGTTATAATTAATAACAATATCGAGGAATCGAATGAAGTTTTTCTCTCATGCCTAAAACATGAAGAGTCCGCATTGATATTCGTGATAAAAAACCAAACTCCCGATGATAAATTAACTAAATATTTCGATTTTTTCCAACATAGTAACATTAATAACAATTTGGCTAATTACGGAACACACGACTTTTTCAACTTAAACTACTCTCAAAAACAAATTTTTTACTCAATTGTAAATAACATGAATTCCCAGCCAACACTTGAAGATTTTTTCCATTGCCTCTTAAATCTAAAAGCTCATTTAATTCAAGAAAATATTAAATCCATTGCTATTGCAGCTCCGGCACAATTTCAAAGTTTTTGCCACATACCAATAGAAAATTTTAGAATCTTATTACGATACATTTTCAGAGACACCGATATAAAATTAAAAATTTATTATGACAAAATTATTGAAAACCTAACCCCGGATGAGATAAGTGAGATTTTAAACCAATTTCATAGATCACAATATACGGGAGGTCATCTGGGCCATAAAAAAACATTCAGCAGAATACGTAGCATATACAAATGGCCAAAAATGCGAAAACAAATTAAATCATATGTAAGTAAATGTCCTGATTGTCAAAAAAATAAAGTATGTAAGAAAACAAGGCAACCTTTAGTTATAACAACAACAGCCCGCGAGCCTTTCGAAAAAATTTGTATTGATATTTGCGGCCCTTACCCCGTTTCTGACTCCGGAAATAAATATTTGTTGACATTTATATGCGACTTAACGAAATATGCAGGCGCCATCCCCATTTGTAATCAAGAAAGTTCGACAGTCGCAAATGCATTCGTTTCAGAAATTATTTTAAAATTTGGCTTTCCTAAGGAAATTCTATCTGATCAAGGCACCACGTTTACTAGCAATTTATTCAAGGACGTTTGCAAATTACTAAAAATTAAAAAGATAACAACTTCCCCGTACAGACCTGAGTCGAATGGCTCGTGTGAAAGAATCCATAGAGATTATGTTCAAAACTTGAGATCTTATATTAACAAAACCCAAACAGATTGGGACAAATGCATAAAATACGCAGTTTTTATCCATAATACAACTATACATAACGCGACAAATTACACACCTTTCGAGTTAGTTTTTGGTAGGAAAATAGAATTACCACTGTCTATAGTAAAACCTATATTTCAATATAACTACGACACTTACGTTAATGAGTTAAAATCGCGGTTATCGCACGCGAATAGTTTCGCTCGACAGAATTTACTGAGTAATAAAGAAAAAACTAAAAGTAACTATGATCAAAATTTGAATCCTGAAACCTTTGAGATCGATGAGTATGTGCTTTTGAGAGATGAAACTCCGTATCCGCGGCGATGCAAAAAACTTTTGCCCTTATGGAAAGGTCCCTTTTAAATATTAAAAACCGATAGTATAAATAGTACCATTTTGATCCATAATAAACATGTACAAGTGCACAACGACAAATTGAAAAAGTTTATACCAAACGAGTAAAGTAACATAATCTTTATCAAATTTTCTAAAAAAAAAAAAAATCTTATTATTGAATTGCATTTAATTAATTTGATAAATCTCATAGAATAATGTTAATTATCACATAAATCAAATTATCAATTAAATTTTATTGATTAAATAATAATAATAAAAATAATATTTCTTTTCACAAATAAATTAAATCTAAAATATGTAATGTAAATGTGAATCTAGAATTTAAAAAAAATAGTCCAATTTATAATATTAATGTTAAGGTTTAGCTAAGTGTTTTGATTTACTAAAATATAAATAAAAATTGATGTCTTTAGTTGTTATATCCATTATGCATCAACTCATCGTTATTAAGATAAAGATTTTAGTTATTAATGTACCAGTAAATTACAACCTGAAATTCGCTAATGTTATGTAATAAGCCGAGGACGGCTTAATTTTCACGATGGAGGTGTTGAGAATTGTGTTCTTTATAATTATAAATAATAGTCATAAGTAAATTCCTTTGAACGATGTATACTCCCAAGTAACGGTAAATGTTGCGAATATTTTGTATATCTGCCAGACAACCCTTAATAAAAGTTTACATGATAGCTCATGTACCCTCGGCGAGCTATCATAAAACTAGAAATATTGGAAATATTTTAAAAATGTAAAAATATAAGTTAGTTAGTCCTGAACTCTTGAACAAACAACAACTGAAATATTATAATAAAGCGATAAATAAATTTTTGTATCTAAATAAATTCTTTGATTTCACACACTTCCCGAAGAGCTACAAATGTTCCAATTCTTGTATTCCAAAGTATTCAAAATAAAACCCTAATCTACTCAAGAATTATTAAAAATTGGTTACATTTAATTATTAATTAGTAAATTGATTACTAACGTCTCTTTAATATATATATATATATATATATATATATATATATATACAATATAATATATACAACATAAATGTATTAAAATAATGTATTACATTTTTTCAACTCTTTTGGTTCAATCAATATTTCCAAATACACGGTATTAACATTGTCTTTGAGTTATTATGCGTATTAAAATCTGATTAAAATATGATTCCCAAACAGAACTTAATAATCAAATTTAAAAATGAAGATTATTGTCTGATATTCATAAGAATTACATAAATTGAATTGCGGTTGAATTGTTATGACCCAACGCTTAATTAGTTAATATTAATAACTAATATATTAGGAAATTCTAATATATTAGTACGCACTACGTAATGAATCATATTCTCAATTGTATTGCATTCAACATAAGAATAGTCGCCACATTGTAATCATTCGCTACATATTATTAACTTCCCGCCGGGTAAGATATTAGTGCAGTAAACGAAGCGTTTTAGGTCTTTGGAAAAAAAAGTTTTTATAAAATCGTGAGTTTTCTGAAAATAGTTTGTACTAAAGTAGTGAATCTGCTAGAATCCATCAAGATGTCTATAATGAAGTGAATTCTAGATGGAATATGAATTACTTTAATTCTGGTGAAAATGGCGCTCATTAAACCATATGATTTAGAAGAAAAAAACTTCGTATATGCTTCTTATTTGCATGATAGCTTACTCATTTTACACGTAAAAAACTTGTAACTCATTTTAAAGCTTATGTTGAGCACTATAAAACCCAATTTCACCGAAATGCATAAAATGTAAAACCTCGACACTAGATGGCTTTAAATAAACTAAATAAAAAACGACTTTGCTCTTTCAAATCTTGCTTAATATTTTTCCTAGAACACTTTATGTAATACCGATATATTAAGATTTTTATTGACATTATTTTGTTCATTACATGATTTTCGTTAAAATGTATATTTTAGGAGATATTTGCAAAAAAACGAAGAAAAACGCCAAAAATATATGAATCTTTAGTGGCCAGTAGCTTGAAAAGCATTAGTTTTTTTGAAAAACTATAAAAGACATTTTTTCTTATAATTAGTTCTTCTATCGATTTCCGACGTTATTTTGAAAAAATGTAATTACACAATTGAGAAGGGGTGTCATCCCCCTGGGGGGTGGGGGGGTGATGGCGCAACCCGAATTGTTTTCACTTTTGAACTTGAGGGTAAGATAAACCTAATTCCAAAATTTCATTCAATTCGGAGTACAGTAAAAAAATTGAGAGGTTTCTCCCCTTTTTCCTCTCCGTTTACTGTACTATTTGGGAATTATCTAATATCGTCTGTCAACAATCAAGATTATTAAATCTAAACAACTTCACGCGAGACGTATAGTTCTCTGATTGTTTATATTTGTGTTTCTTATGCGAGCATAATGTCAATCATTATTCCTTTTGGAAATACATACGAGCTCGAGTACCTACTCCAAACATTAGTTAAATTCGAGGAATTTCGAGGAATAAAATTAATTAATGATCAGTGGCGTAACTATACGGTGGCGTGGGTGACAAAATGCCACGGAACCCCGACCTAAGGGGGCCGCGGCCGAGAAAGCGGAAATTTATTTTTACATTGTACATAAATTTTATTTCACTTGGAACCTATATTTTATATTTTTTAAGTTCTCCTTAAAGTTCAAAGTCGGAGTTGATCATTATAGCGTTATCAGAAATTCACATATGTCTTTTTATGTAAACAAATTTTAGAATTATTATTTTATAGATCAGTACCATAAAAAAAAATTTGTTCAGATTCTGAACCATTTGCCAGAAAAATTTAGTTTTCGATCAACTTTCAGAGGCGAAATAGGAAATTTTTCGGAATAGCAACTGAAAACAGTGAAAAAAGATTTAATTTACTAAATAGCTTATTGAAGTTGACATTTTATTTTTATTTCATTTTGAATATATGTAGAGTTCACGCTAGTGTTTCCTCAAGAAAAAGCTAGATTCAGT
Organism: Ctenocephalides felis; assembly: GCF_003426905.1. NCBI lineage: Eukaryota > Metazoa > Arthropoda > Insecta > Siphonaptera > Pulicidae > Ctenocephalides > Ctenocephalides felis. Next base: position 19,491 of record NW_020537101.1, on the reverse strand, counting down.
GTTAATATTTCTGAACCTTCTTCGGGATAATTATTTAATTTCAGTGATTTTCTAATCTAAAATTTCAAAATAACATATATCAAATTAACAGATATTTTATAAAGATTTTAATAAAAAGTACAAATTCTCCTTACATTTTGACGCGTTCCGTATAACCGTAAACGCGGCGCTTACGCACATCAAAATATTTCAAAATATAAAAAAATATTTCAAATTAAAAAAAAAAGTTAAAATTTTTCAAATAATTTTTAAGCTTTTAAAACATTTAAATTATGGCACGGCAAGTTTCAGCAATTTGCCTTAAGACATGATGCCATGTACCACTAGTTATCTTTAACTGAGAAAAAAGGGGGGCCTCGCAAACGAATTTCGCCGACGCCCACGCATGCCGCCTAGTGCCGCCACTGTTCATAGAAATATAAAAATGTCATACTTTGCTAAAAGATACGTATATTTATTTTCCTATTCAAGCATTTCCCATTATGTAATTCGACTCTTGCATTAGAGGAGATGCACTAGAGGAGCTACTAATACATATATGTATATAGATTTCACAACAGACACGCATTTTTAGAGCCTGTAAAACAACAAAGTTCAAAAATTCCTTTGAGTTTGCTAATTAATTATGAAATATCGCATTAATTTTGAAATATTGAAAATATTGCATATTTTAAAATAGTGTTTCATATATAAATACCAAATATATATAATAATATATACTTGAAACATAAACTAATTTTGATTGATGATTTTTTTTAAAAAAAAAGTGTCAGTTTTAAAAGTAGAAGTGTTTTTATTAACTTCTATATCGTTTGATATGTTGTTGAAATAGATAACTATTTAGTTTCAGAAATAATTATTTAGACGGATTAACGAAATGCGGCTCTTGTAATCGGATGTAGTCTATTGAAAATAGTTGGGTGATCTTACTAAAAACAAGTGTCAAAGTATGATTTGGAAAAGTCATTAAAATCAATATTTATGGGCTAAAGACTGATGGCTCGCAATGAAAAGATTCAGATTAATACATATAATAATGTTTCATTTCTCAGAAGTAAAAAGCTATATATTTTAAAATATTTCATACTAAAATATTCAACAATTATAAAATGTTATTATTTTACTTAAACAGTATAGAATTTTAAAAACTTCACGTGAACTAATTGATTTGTATGAAATTATCTAATTTAGATAATAAATATTTGTTTCAGAGACCGTATATCGATTTAATGAATTCAAATTTTTTTTCATATGGATCAATCGAGAATAAATCAAGCAAATTTCATAAAAATTCGGGAAACAAGTATCAATTTAAATTTTTTATTAAAACAATTATTAAAAATTAAACAATCGACAGAATAAGTGTAATGAAATAATATAAATATTTGCTCATAATATATAAAGACTCTTTCAATCGTCGAATTAGTTTAATAAGTCACATATTGTTTTATACGTTTTATTGCAGCAGAATTTAATATTTTAGAAATCATTTTCAATTTTTTTTTTTAATTATTTTTTGGATTTGTTATTGTTATTTTGTAGAATCGGTGTGGAATAAATAAAAATAGTTTTTTTGTAAAATATGATTTCCGAAATTATTAATCATATTTTATAATATATCTACTTAATTAATAATAATAATTAATTAATAATTAATTTAATAATTATTTTATTTTAGTTAATAATTTATATTTGAAATTATATTAACAGGCGGAACAATTTTAATACTTGTTTGTTCTTTCCAAATATATTGGTGTCGCGACAATGATACAATAAAACGATTAATATTTATCTTCAATATTTGTTTTTTTTTTCTTTCTAAATAATATGGTGTTATCATATAAAGTTTTAAGCATTTTATAGAGGTCTAAGTTAAGTATTCCTCTTAAAATCCAGGGTTTTCCAACGACTCCAAAAAATCATGTAAGAAAAAATTCTTTTGTTAATTGTTCGAAGTTTTGAATTCAGACCGAATGTATTTATATTTAGAATTATACACTATTGTGAATTTGAATTATAATAAAGCGTGGGTCCTTTGGTATCGTAAAAATTTATAAATCCACTTTAAATATTTGAATTTTCAAGTGTTTTATATATTACTTGCGCAGGAAAAAAACGGAATTTTGGTACAACTATATATAATAAAAGGTTTTTGAAGTATATCTGAAAATGTTGGAAAATACGTACTTAAATATAAAAATTTAAGACGCAATTGTATTCATTAAATATTGTAAAGACAAATTATATATATATGGGGTGGGTGGCATTGTGCCTTAAGGCAAATTGCTGGAACTTCCCGTACCGTAACGAAATGTTCGAGGAATACTGAATGTTTTCAAATAGATTATTATAAATATTGTAACATTGTGTAATATTTATAAGAATTATATAAAATGAATTGCAGAGTTGAAATTATTTGTTTAAAGTATATTAGAACTATAGTCAGAATTAATAATAAAATCTGAATTATTTTCGATATACAAAAAATTAAAAAAAAAAAAAAATGGACAAAATTTTTTTTTCCAAAATCAATTATTCTGTTAAGACAAGCAGAAAGTTCTTTGAATCAATTGAATCGGACGCTTAGTTCTCTCAAAAACTGCCATTTTTTGTACATTTAGCTCTGTATCTTCAAAACGGCTGGGCCTGCCTTTGCGAAAAACTAATAACCCCTTCTCCCAATCATTACTAATTGAATGTTTTTTAGATCATTCGAATCGGATACTCCGTTCTCTCAAAAACTCGATTTCTATTTTCTGCACTCTTTGCTCCTTATCTCCGTAACTGCTGGACCTGCCTTTGTCAAAAACTAATCAGCACATCTTCTTATCAATAGGAATCGAATGCTTTTTGAATCATTTAAATCGGTTGATCCGTACGCCCGAAAACGTGGGCGAAAAATTGTATCCATACATACATGCACACACACACACACACACACATCCATTTTTTCTGGGGTATGCCAAAACGTTCAGAAACCTTCAAAACGTCGAGAAATGTAAAAATTTTCATTTTCGATTTTCGGCCCATTACAATAACTTACCCTACGGGAAGTTAAAAAACATTTATTGAATTAAAAAAAAATATTAGATACATCCTTGATGATATCAATTTTAGTTTTAAAAACAATTAAGCTAAGCCGCGAGTATTTTCTATTTCGAGTAGTTTCAATTAATTAATTTTAAAAATCCTAATTATTTTTTTATTTGATAAAATGTGATTTCAAAAATATTTAAATATCTTCGATTTCCTTTACTAGTCCATTCATCTATAGTTATAGAAAATTTTTAACTTCCCGTAGGGTAAGTTATTGTAATGGGCCGAAAATCGGAATTGAAAATTTTTACATTTCTCGACGTTTTGAAGGTTTCTGAACGTTTTGGCATACCTCAGAAAAAATGGATGTGTGTGTGTGTGTGTGTGTGTGTGTGCATGTATGTATGGATACAATTTTTCGCCCACGTTTTCGGGCGTACGGATCAACCGATTTAAATGATTCAAAAAGCATTCGATTTCTATTGATAGGGAAAAGAGCTGATTAGTTTTTGGCAAAGGCAGGTCCAGCCGTTTTGGAGATACGGAGCAAAGAGTGCGGAAAATAGAAATCGAATTTTTGAGAGAACGGAGTATCCGATTCGAATGATCTAAAAAACATTCAATTAGTAATGATTGGGTGAAGTGTTTATTAGTTTTTGGCAAAGGCAGGCCCAGTCATTTTGAAGATACGGAGCTAAATGTGTAAAAAATGGCAGTTTTTGAGAGAACTAAGCGTCCGATTCAAATGATTCAAAGAACTTTCTGCTTGTCTTAACAAAATAATCGATTTTGGAAAAAAAATTTTGTTCCATTTTTTTTTTTTTTTTTTTTTCAGTTTTTTGTATATCGAAAATATTTCAGATTTTATTATTAATTCTGACTATAGTTCTAATATACTTTACAAATAATTTCAACTCTGTGCAATTCAGTTTATATAATTCTTATAAATATTAAACAATGTTACAATATTTATAATAATCTATTTGAAAACATTCAGTATTCCTCGAACATTTCGTTATGGTGCCGGAAGTTCCAGCAATTTGCCTTAAAGCACGATGCCATAATTGCCTCAAGACAGAAGTCCACTTACAGCTAGTTTATAAATGTTATTAATCCTACGTCAGATCGTCAATTCCTTAATTCAAAAGACGTACAATTCGAGTTATTAAGCAACTTTGATATAATCGACTCTATAAATCTTAATCAAAATAAATCTATCAAATCTAACCAAGAATCAATCGATTTTCAATGTTTGTTCAATAACGTAAATTACAACGACACAATTGATGATAATGACAAGGGGTTATTAGTTTTTCGCAAAGGCAGGCCCAGCCGTTTTGAAGATACAGAGCTAAATGTACAAAAAATGGCAGTTTTTGAGAGAACTAAGCGTCCGATTCAATTGATTCAAAGAACTTTCTGCTTGTCTTAACAGAATAATTGATTTTGGAAAAAAAAAATTTGTCCATTTTTTTTTTTTTTTAATTTTTTGTATATCGAAAATAATTCAGATTTTATTATTAATTCTGACTATAGTTCTAATATACTTTAAACAAATAATTTCAACTCTGCAATTCATTTTATATAATTCTTATAAATATTACACAATGTTACAATATTTATAATAATCTATTTGAAAACATTCAGTATTCCTCGAACATTTCGTTACGGTACGGGAAGTTCCAGCAATTTGCCTTAAGGCACAATGCCACCCACCCCACTAGTTTTTTATTTTAAATTGTTTCATTTATTCGAAAACTTTCCTTTCACTATCATAGAAATATTTACATTCTATAACACTAGATTTTATAAACTTATTAAATTCTCACTCTCGCACCAGTTATGCAATAAAGAAAACCACTATAAGTTATAAAACATGTATTATCTTTAGATTTTGGATTCGTACAGACACTAATAAAAGTCACTTATTACACTAATTATACATTAAAACACAACTCCCTATCTTGTTACGAAGAACAACTCGTACGGTTGATTAAGTTATCTAAAACAGCTTAGCAGGACTAAGTTGTTTTATTAATTAATCCACCGGTAACGTTCAAATCCAATGTCAGAAATGCCGGCGAACCCAGGTCAAAATTTCTGTATTTGGTCAGCGAACGTTGTTCGGAGCCCTGTCTAAAGTTTACAACTTTTCCAGTAATAGTTTTCGCGTTTAGTTCGAATTTCAGAGATGCCGGCGAACCCAGGTCAAAATCTCAGTATTTCACTACTAAACGGAAAACTAACTAGTTTAATATTAATTATTTCTGCATTTAATTTAGTATCAGAAATGCCGGCGAACCCAGGTCAAAATTTCTGTATCTTTTAATTAAATGCGTTAAAATCAAAACTAAAAAACTGACTGACTTTTTAACAGGAATGCTGTGCCTTTTATACAAAAATGTCCACCCTGATTTTCGGTGGGGATTGAATCGAATTTGTTCGTCACAGCATTTCTGTTACTTTTTTCTCTTTCCCCGTAGGCAAAAATTATTCAATCTCCCTCGCACTAATGGGAATCTTTAAAATAATTTTTGCCTCTAGGATTCCTATAACTAGGCTATGCGCTAGAGACTCGAGCGTGTTTGTGTTTAATTTCTGTCAACAGATACACTCAGCGCTGCAAGCCTCAGCATAGCTGCAATACATTTAACTAAACTAAACTAAATCATATAATATTATTTAAATAATATGCACGCTACATCCTCCCCCTCTGGATCGTTTAAGTGCCAGCTAACGGTCCAGAATCAACAGCGGGCATCTCCTGCATGCTAGTGTTTCCTTGGACGATCTCTACGCCGTAGCGGATTGACTCGTAGTCGGCTAGCATATTCCACGGGCCGCTCGTCCTCTTCCTCCCCCTGGAGTAATGCTCCCCCTAGAGCATAAGAGCTTGCGTCGGTCCGCAGATTGTGTGCCAAAGTTTCATCAGCTTGTCTATGCCTGTCTTCAGCTCCTCCTTTTCGCCTTGGAGTCATCCTATACGGTGGTAACGCAATGGGCGTGTCCTCCGTCACAGTTATGCGATGCTGTACGTACGCACAAGCCGCTCCATTTTCGGCAAAGAGGTCATCGAACTCGTCAAGCAGCTGATTCCAGGCACCCCGTTGTGTTTCGGTCAGCGCGGTCGCTTCGTCCACTCGCAAATCTATAGTCATGTCGATCGCTGCTAGGTGAGCATACATGGGGTATTCCAATTCACAGTTTAACGGCAGCGAATCTCTAAAGAGCTCTTCTATAAACGTCGGATCATATTTATTCCGATCGTCTATTTCTTCCGGCGTTGGTTCGACCGAAACCATATTCATTTGTGCGGTTACCTGGTCTTCCTTTAAAAACTTAAAACTTCTGCTCGTGTCATTATTAAAATACCATTGACCGTTTGCCATATCAAGTATTATTCCAGCCTTCGTAAGAAAATCGACCCCCAGCAGCGTGCGACTATTTTTTGCTTTTGGTAATATTACGAATTCTACCGGCACGGCGCGACCTTCCACACGTACAATCGTGCATGTCATTAACACTTGTTCGCGTTTTGCAACGCCGTCTGCAAGCGTTACCTGCATAATTACAGGTTCGAAGCGATGACCAGTCTCCTTCAAAACCGCGTACAGGCTCGCGCCTGCCAAACTTCTGCGTGCTCCGGTGTCTATATAGCCTGCTCCAGTAGATCCCTGTATAGACATTCGGATTACGGGCCGTGAACAGATACCTGCGTTAGGTAATCCTATGTCCGCGTGATGATGCATCCACAAAATGTCGGTTTCATCGCTTTCCGGCCGTTTTCTTTTGTGGTTCCTACAGATTGTGCATCTTGATTTGTTTATTGCAACATCTGTTTTTGCACCCAACGCGAAAAAAGCTAACGGTGAATCCTCAATTTTTGGTTTCGAGTTGCATCTTGGACACTTACTTCGCACAAAACCCTTTTCTCCGCAGCCATAGCAAATTAATTGATTTTCAATTAGCGGTTTTCTCTGAGGCAGGGTTTGTTGCACAAGTTTTCTGCAGTCTTCTTTTTCGTGTCCGAATTTTCTGCAGTGCGAACACTTTATAGTTTCTTGCAACGATGTGGCTTCCTGTATGTTCTGCTGCACCGTTCGACACCTTGTCAGTAGTTCGTTAAATGTGTTGACGCTACTTCGATCAACGCACTTTCTTAATTTTAAGGTTAAGAGACCGTATATCATGTCAATTTGCGTCCTTTCTACTGTCTTCGTTGACAATTCCGCAAACAAAGCTCGCTTATGCGCTATGAACTTGTCTACGTTCTCTTTCTCCTTCTGACGCTCGAATAATTCCGAAAAAATTAAGTAGTCCGGGCGTGTGGGTGCGAATGATTCCTGCAGATTGGTGATAACGTCGGTCCAGGTGTGGATTTCCGATTCCACACCTTTCCACCATACTGTTGCCTCACCTGTCAATAGCAAAGGCATCTCGCGGATGGCTCTTTCATCAGGGATTTGTTCGTATTTCTTGTAGATAACAATTTTTTCTACGAATTCCTGAGCCTTATGCGCATCGCGAGATCCGTCGAATTTGTAATCGCACTTTGAAAAACTACCCGGCGGAACGTTTCTAGCCGTCGCACAATTTAAAACGCGTGATAGCATTTCTTCAGTAACTGAGAATTCCATTGTGTCCGGATTAATGTCTTTTTCAATAACAGTGTCTTTTTTAGCTCTGCCCGCTCGTTTGGGCGCCAGTTTATAACACTAGATTTTATAAACTTATTAAATTCTCACTCTCGCACCAGTTATGCAATAAAGAAAACCACTATAAGTTATAAAACATGTATTATCTTTAGATTTTGGATTCGTACAGACACTAATAAAAGTCACTTATTACACTAATTATACATTAAAACACAACTCCCTATCTTGTTACGAAGAACAACTCGTACGGTTGATTAAGTTATCTAAAACAGCTTAGCAGGACTAAGTTGTTTTATTAATTAATCCACCGGTAACGTTCAAATCCAATGTCAGAAATGCCGGCGAACCCAGGTCAAAATTTCTGTATTTGGTCAGCGAACGTTGTTCGGAGCCCTGTCTAAAGTTTACAACTTTTCCAGTAATAGTTTTCGCGTTTAGTTCGAATTTCAGAGATGCCGGCGAACCCAGGTCAAAATCTCAGTATTTCACTACTAAACGGAAAACTAACTAGTTTAATATTAATTATTTCTGCATTTAATTTAGTATCAGAAATGCCGGCGAACCCAGGTCAAAATTTCTGTATCTTTTAATTAAATGCGTTAAAATCAAAACTAAAAAACTGACTGACTTTTTAACAGGAATGCTGTGCCTTTTATACAAAAATGTCCACCCTGATTTTCGGTGGGGATTGAATCGAATTTGTTCGTCACAGCATTTCTGTTACTTTTTTCTCTTTCCCCGTAGGCAAAAATTATTCAATCTCCCTCGCACTAATGGGAATCTTTAAAATAATTTTTGCCTCTAGGATTCCTATAACTAGGCTATGCGCTAGAGACTCGAGCGTGTTTGTGTTTAATTTCTGTCAACAGATACACTCAGCGCTGCAAGCCTCAGCATAGCTGCAATACATTTAACTAAACTAAACTAAATCATATAATATTATTTAAATAATATGCACGCTACAATTCTTATATGTGAAATCATGAATGACGAATAATTATTTTCAAAATAATTTAATCCATATAAACTATGATTTTTTTGATCTACTAATTAAAATTAAAATAATTTTGTTTACTGTCCATAAAATTTAACAATAAATAATTTCAATCAAATACTGCCTAAAATCGCACTAAATTTGTGGATAAATTTTTGTTATTAACAAAATATTCGAGCAAAAATTTATTTTCTATATAAAATTCGAAAACCGGTTAAAACCGGTTTTCTGGCAAAATTAAAATTCGAAAACCGGTTTTCTGAAATGTCGGTTTTTGTATAAACCCTACCCTGTTTTTATTTGTAATTTTAAATTTGGCGCCTCTTACGCAAATATTGTATGTACACTCAACGTCAAATATTATTAATATTGTCCACCATTTTAATAATTGTGTTGGAAAAAAGATTTTTATTTTACTAAAAACCTAGAATAACAATGTTAATGTATACATATAGATAATAACTGGTGTTTTAAATAAACTAGTTGTAAGTGACATTAGGCCTTAAGACAAGTTGCATAAAAGTGTCGATGTGTATAAATATCCGACTTAAAAAAGAAAATTTGACAGTTAGTTATTTACCTTAACTGTCAACTGTCAAGTGTTTTTAAAATAAAGTTTTCCCTTTTCATAAAAAACTAATCATAATGAGACTGTGATTTAAATTAATATATTTCCAACAGACTTATAATATATTGTGCTTGTTTGTGGTTTTGTGATAAAAGTTTTGGCCTTGCATCAACAAAGGTTCCATTCAATCTTGATATCAATCAGCAGCGATATCAGTTTTATGATATCAAGTACTTTCTTAGTAAACGCTTATTGTTCTCGACTTTGTTTAGATTATAGTATATTGTATAAATATTTATTGAATGATAAAATGCTTGACACAAAGAATAATAAAAACAAACATAACTAAATATCAGAGGTTTTTTGAATCTAGGGGATGCTGGGGATAAATGTAAATCATATATCAATTTTTTCTCGAATTTTTCTGCCAGCAAATTGATTATTAGACTAGAAAATAAATAAAGGACTCTACTGACGAGCAAACTAAATATAGAAATCTGAAGAAAAAGGACTCTACTGACGAGCAAACTAAATATCAGACTAGAATATAAAGAAAGGACTCTACTGACGAGCAATTTAAACATCTGACTAAAAAATAAAGAAAGGACTCTACTGACAAGCAAATCAAATATCGGACTAAAAGATTAAAAAAAGACTCTACTGACGAGCAAACGATTTATCAGTCTAGAAGATAAAAAAAATTACTAAAGAGCCCTAATATTGACCTAAAATATAAAAAGGGACTCTACTGACGAGCAAACTGAGTCTCAAAATGAAATGAAAAAATAAAACTGTACTGGCAAATAAAAATAAAGCAAACAAAATAGAAGGTGAAAAGAAAATAAATTTCAACCTGAAAATTAGAAAGAAAATTAGTCTTGAAATGTTGAAAAAATTAATTACTGGGAAAAATAAACTCTACCGGCGATCAAACGGATTCTTGGCCAAAAATATAAATTGAAATAATGTGGCAGGGTGATTCACTATTTGCTAAAATCTCAAATTCCCTACCTATTTTCCCCAGTCTCTCCTAAATCGCCAACAGTAGGTACTTATCATAAAATTTGTGGAACATCGAAGAGTACAAAGAAAAGGTCCTTTCTGCCATCCTGTAAAAAAATTATATCGGCCAAACAAAGAGTGGAGCACCCCCCGGAGATCGTAAATAAAAATCGGTAAATAAAAATGAAGAGTAAAAATGCGGAAAAACGTAAAAGGCGATCTCGTATTATAAAACTACATTGATAAAAAATATATGCAGTGGTGGTCAAGGACCTGATAATGGACTCATTTGGTACAACTGAGGGACAAATCTTGATAATATCATTTATGTCTAGTATAATATATTAAAAAAAATTAGTTTTAGTATTTGTTCTTATGCTCGACTCATCACGAATTAATATATTTTTATTACAAAATTGTAGTACAAACGGTGCGTCCTGCAGAATTTTTTGAATTAGTGCATTTAAACAAATGAATTAGTTTTAGTATTTGTTACTTCTGCTTGACATAAGGCTGCCCTAGGCGGGTATTAACCTTTCCCACTCGGACGCTCCGGCGGCAAAATTCATATAAATTTCGAAAGGGTTAATTTTGCAACTAGAATCCAATCATAATTCGTAATTATGTAAGTGTTTGTTACTGCTGCTTGACATCAGGCTGTCCAAGGTTGCTTGTCAGTAGAGTTCAATCTTTTATAATCAATTGTAAGATTTTTTTATCCTTGATTTTTTTTAAAATTTCTTGGTTTCTATTTTGTTTGCTTGTCAGTAGAGTCCTTTCTTTATTTTCTAGTCTGATAATCAATTTGCTCGTCAGTAGAGTCCTTTTTTATATTTCAGGCCAATACTGAATTTGATTTTTCTGTTAAAGTTGGGATTTTGTTTATTTGTGAATAAAGTCATTTTTAATTTTTTTTTTTACAAAATTTGAGTTTGCTCATCAGTTCTTCTTCATTTTATACCCAAGCTTGCAGTTTTGTTTACTCGTCAGTAGAGTCCTATTTATTACTTTAGGTCAATTTTCAGTTTGCTCATCGAATCCTCTTTTGGTCTATTGTGTTTATATTTAATTTGCTCGATAGTAAAATCATCTATTTGTCTTTCAGGTCTATATTTAATTTGGTTGTTAGTAGTTAGTCTTTTTTTAAAGTTAATTTTGTTCATCGGTAGAGTTTTCTTTTTCATATAGGTAGAAAATTTCTACCTAGAAATCTACTCTACCTAGAATTCTACCTCTACTAGAAATCTACTTTGCTCTATATAATAAAGTCTCATTTGCATTTCCTATGCTACTATTTTGTTTGTCAGTAGAGCCATTTCTTTATCGTCTAATCTGATATTTAATTTGCTCGTCAGTCTGGTAATCAATTTACTCGTCAGTAGAGTCCTTTTTTGATACTTTAGTCTGATATTTAATTTGCTTGTCAGTAGAGTCCTTTTTTATATTTCAGGTCACTACTAAAGGTCTTTAGTAAATTTTTTTCATGTTCTCAGCTGCTAATTCGTGTGCTCGTCAGTACAGTCCTTTTTCATATCTTCAGTAGAGTCGTATTTCACATTTCAAGATGAATTTCTGTTGGTTTCATTACAAGTTTCATCTTTTTTAAATTAATGAGATATTTAATTTGCTCTTCAGTATAGTTCTTTTTAATTTAAGTTATTGTAATGGGCCGAAAATTAAGAATATTTTTTTTTGCATTTCTTCACGTTTCAGAGGTTTCTGAACATTTTGACATACCTCAGAAAAAATGGATGTGTGAGTTTATGTGGATACAATTTTTTCTGTCGACGTTTTCGGGCGCACCGATCAACCGATTCGAATGATTCATTTACCTTTCGATTCCTATTGATAGGGAGATGTGTTGATTAGTTTTTGGCAAAGGCAAGTCCAGCCGTTACAGAGATACGGAGCAAAGAGTGCAGAAGATCCAAATCGGATTTGAATGATCTAAAAAACATTCAATTTGTAATGATTGGGAGAAGTGGTTATTAGTTTTTGGTAAAGCCAGGTCTAGTTGTTTTGGAGATATTGTGCAAAAATGTGTAAAAAATTGCAGTCTTTGAGAGAACTAAGCGTCCGATTGGAATGATTCAAAAAACTTTCTGCTTGTTTTGACGAAACAATTTTGAGAAAAAAACATTTTTTTAATTTATTTTTGTAATTTTCAAGAAATATTTTTAACTAAATTTTATTTTCGAATATTTCATTATGGTACGGAGTATATTTATATTTATATTTTTATTTATATTTTAACTTATATTTATAATTTATATTTATATTTATATTTACATTTATATTTACATTTACATTTAACTTTGCCTTAAGGAACAATGCGATACACCACTAGTTCTGTTTTGTTTGATCGTTAGTAGAGTCCTTTTCTATTATCGGAGTATTTTTAATCCGGTTTCCCCTACAAAATATTGTTTTTATGAAAAGGGATTTTGTGAATGGATTATAAAATGAAATTGCGGACAATTTTCTATAAAAATGGGTTCAGTTTAGTTTTTAGTAGTTGACTCTGGTTTTGTCCTCGCGTGTTTTGGGCCTGATAAGATATATAATATATATATATATATATATATATATATATATATATATATATATATATATATATATATACTAGCAAACCCGACAAACTCCGTTTCGCCACCAGATGGTTTCGTGAGAAAGATGAAGAAATTTTTTGTTTGTTTTATATTAAGGAAAAATTTGATCATTAAGGAAAACCGATAAAAGAAGAAGATAATCTATTTGAAATTATTTAAAACAATAATATATAATAATAAATAATGGTAAATTATAATTTATATATTTATAATAGCATTAAAAATATGTATAATATTTGAAAACAATAATGTAATTAAAGTCATACTTCAAATACGATATAATCGGTTTGTCATTGTAATTAGCATTTAGGACTTGAACCTTCATTAGAGAAATGAAGTAATTGCTGATTAATAAATTCCATAATATTTGTTCACACAGGGGATTATGTTAAACGACGCCTAAACAAATATTGCTTTCACAATATCACTCATCATCATATAATATTTGTGCTTCAAGAACTTCATGTTATTGAAATTAACATACATTCAGTGACTGATTGTATTTTTTTTACTTTTTCGCTGGCGATACAGTTTCATTCTTTGAACAGCTGTAATATCTGTCTTGTCTAAAAAATATTTTCCAATTCAATAACTCTAAAGATTTATAAAAACTACGAATAATATAAAAATAATTTCAAATGAATAAACTTACGTTTAGTACACGGCCCAAATTGTTTAATTTGTTTTATTATTTTCAAGGAACAGGGTAAAGTATTCTTCTGATTCAGGCATTTTTCATTAAATCAAGATTTGTACTACGATGTAACTATGAAATGTTTATTTATCTATGCCGATTTCGTTGTTGATATCGGTACGCATACAACGTTGATGTCGTTACGCATGCAACGACAGATCTCTATTCACATACACGACGACTAATCACAATCGACCCGTATAAAAGTGATATCATCGAGAGCGAATGACGAATCACTGGCACTCGACTCTTACCTTAACGACTCTTATCAGCCGTAACGCACTTCCGTTGCATTTGTACGGATTTACATCCTAGTCGCGCCTAATAAAGTTTGACTTCAAAAATATGTATCGATGACAAAATTTGAGTTTTCGCCGACGTTTTTGCAAAAACAGTGACGCTTATTTCAAAATTTAAATCATTCGATGCAATTTTGATGAGGACTTGAGTTGAAAAGTTTTGAGCAACGATCAGCAAAGACGTTTTTTTTTTTTTTTATAATTAGCAGAAAACTGCAAAATATACGACAATAGATTTCATAGTTCAAGCTAGCTTATTAAAATATTATAGGCCTATAATAAGCATTAAAATTGTAAAAATTCACTAAAGTTTGCTTGGGCTAATAAGTTCTAATTGTCTAATTTTAGTTATTTATACCTTAAGGGAACATTTTCAATTAGAATAGCTAATTCTCTTTTTTTTTTATTAAGTCGATTATTTGCTATTATTGCAACATTCAAGCAACTTGCCTTAAGGCCTCCCTATCAATTCTAAACCAAGTTCTAAAGCTATTGATAAGGAGATGTGCTGATTAGTTTTTGGCAAAGGCAGGTCTGGCTGTTACGGAGATACGGAGCAAAGAGTGCAGAAAATAGAAATCGAGGTTTTGAGAAAACGGAGCATCCGATTTGAATGATCCAAAAAACAATTGCTTTTGAGGAGAAAAAAATATTTTTTAACTTCCCGAAGGAGAAGTTTATGTTTTCATCAAAAAATCCGATTCTCTAATTTTATGTTTTCTCGACGTTTCAAGCCATTCTGAATAGAATGAGACCAAATTTGGAAAAAGTATGTGTGTGTGTGTGTGTGTGTGTGTGTGTGTGTGTGTGTATGTGTGTGTGAACAGATTTTTTGCCGTAAATAGACGTTTTCTCGAAAACGGCTGGGCCGATTTCAAAAATTTAAAAGCCATTCGATGCATCTCGACGAGGACTATCGTTTGTCCTATCGAGTTTTGTGGGACGATCGGCCGAGACGTTTCTTTATAAATAGCAGAAAAGTGAAAAAATTTTCGTGCACGTTTTAGCCCGCAATTCTGAACCGATTAAGAAAATTCAAAAACCGTTCGAAAGATATTGATTGGGAATCGTGCTGATTAGTTTTTGGTAGAGATCGGCCGGGCCGTTTACTTGTAATAAAGTTTTTAAAAAAAAAATTTCGACGATTTTCATGATTATTTTTTTGACGGTAGATACCATAGTCTTCTAGATCATACTAAAATATTACGGCCCTACGACAACTGGTTCAGCTTTAAAAATTCGTCAAAGTTTGCAAACATTGGTATTGTTTTTTTGGCATTTGTCAAAATTAGACTTTTGATCGACGTTTTCTCAAAAACGCTTGAACCGATTTTGAAAATTTAAAAGCCATTTGATGTATTTCGGTGAGGACTATTGTTTGTCAGTTTTGTGCGACGATCTGCCAAGCCGTTCCTTTGCAATTTGAAAAAAAGTGTTAAACTTTTCGTCCACATTTAAGCTCATCCTACCGAACCGATTTTAAAAAATCAAAAACTGTTCGAAAGATATTAGTTGGGAATGGTACTGATTAATTTTAGGTGAAAATCTACCGAGCCGTTTTCTTGTAATTAACTGTTGAAAAAAAGTGTTAAACTTTTTGTCCACATTTAAGCTCATCCTACCGAACCGATTTTAAAAAATCAAAAACTGTTCGAAAGATATTAGTTGAGAATGGTACTGATTAATTTTAGGCGAAAATCTACCGAGCCGTTTTCTTGTAATTAACTGTTGAAAAAAAATGTTAAATTTTCGTGCACATTTTAGCTCATCCTACCGAACCGATTTTAAAAAATCAAAAACCTTTCGAATGATATTAGTTGGGAATGGTACTGATTAGTTTTAGGTGAAAATCTACCGAGCCGTTTTCTTGTAATTAACTGTTGAAAAAAAATTAAGCCGATTTTATGAAACTTTTTGTGGCGATATACATCATAGTCTTATAGAACTTACTGTAATACTACGGCCTTACGACAAGTAGTTTAATTTTAAAAATTCGTCAAACTTTGCTAAAATTATTATCGTTTTTTTTTAAAAGTATGATTGATGAAGTATATTATTTACACATTTTTTTTTAATAAGTCGATTATTTACACATATCGGGAAGTTCATGTAACTTGCCTCAAGGCTAAATACCAAACCAACTAGTTTAATTTTTTTGTATATCGAAAATAATTCAGTTTTATTTTTAATTATTGCTAAAGTACTAAAGCTCATTTATATACTTTAAATAAATAATTTTAACTCTGCAATTCAGTTTATATAGTTCTTAGAAATATTAAAAAATGTTACAGTATTTATATTAATCTATTTGAAAAGATTTAATATTCCTCGAACATTTCGTTACGGTAAGGGAAGTTCCAGCAATTTGCCTTAAGGCACGATGCCATACACCACTAGTTACTATTTAAAAAATCGACTTCTAACAGTAGAGTCCCTTTTCAATCAATTGAAATGATTTACTTCTTCACTTTTAGTTGCAAAATGTTGATTTGAATGTAAGTTTATATTAATTAAATAAATCTTTTTTCGCCATATTTAGTGTTAGCTAAATTTATTATGGTGATATATTTTATAATGCTTATTCTCCAACGTGTTTTATGTTCATTGGAAATTCAAGATTCTATACAAATCCTTTTTTCACAGTATGTTAAACGTTTATTTCCTTATATAAATATGTTTATAAAGGTTTCTATAATATTTCAAACATGTTTCTGTAGTTCATTCATGTTTATAACTTGTAGAGCAATTTCTCTATCCTGCAGAGCTCGTAAAAAATTGAAATAAATAATTTTGCTTAAGTAGTTGAGTAATTGTTGGACTAGTGTATAACTATTATTTTTTAACAATTACGCTATCCTTCTGCAACGTATAATTAATTCTTTTCTATTCATTACCAGTTTGTGCCTTTCCATCGGCCATGATATCTGTAACAAGAAACAACATGTCTGTTTGTTATTTGTTTTATCCAAAGTGAATAGGAAAAAAAGAGACATGACAAACAAATGTTTTAAAAATGTCGCTCCATTTTTACGAATATCTTAATTTATTTTAATTTATTCCTACTGTTATCGGAATTTCATTACGCCATAATATTAGAGAAATAACTATCAACGTATGTTACTCGGTAATTGAGTACTTTAGTTGAGGACAAAAATGACAAAAAGAGACTCTACTGACGAACAATTTGAAAGTCATTTGGAGTAATAAATTAATAAAATATTACATTCAAATCATTATTATTACAAAAAGGGACTCTACTGGCAAGCACTTTTGCTCACAAGGTAAAAAATCAAATTTCAAGAAACAACTCCAAAATAATAATACGGAAATACATAACAATAAATTGCATTTATATGGACAAAATAAATCATAAATATTCCACTTGATGTCCTGATGAGCTCTTTAAAAATGCAACTATATAATCCAATTTAACATAAATTGTTTGTTGGAAAATTGAAACTTGCAAAAAATATATAAAAAAAATATATTCAATAATTAAATTTTTAACTCTATCCTGAAAAAAAAAATCACATAAATATATATCTATAATTTAAATAAAACAAATCATTTAATTTTTTCATATAAACTCCTTCGAATTCAATTTTATTCATTCAAATTCAATTCATTTTTGTTTGTTTTTTTTGGAAACTTTTTAATACAATTTTTTGTTTATAAATAAATTCGTTCGTGTTATAATTATACAATAATAAATTTAATATCGTAATTATTTATTTGTTTATTATTTAGTTTTTTTCAATAGAATAATATTAATAGAATAATAAAAATTAATATCTATGTACAGTCGTTTTTTGATTTAGGATAAATTATATAATACAAATTTACAAATATACAAATTATATGTGGATAAATTTATTTTTGTGACGTCATTGAACACTTAAAAATTAATTAGTTTATATAGTATTAAATATTTATATTTAAATAATTATAAATATAAAGTATTAAACACTAATTTAATATTTATATTCAAATAATTACAAATATAGATTTTTTAATAATAAAATATGTATACAAGCAAAAATATAATTGTTTTAAACATTTTACAAAATTTTTGTAATTTATTTTTTATACTTTTGCTTTTTGACCTGACCTTTAATAAGGGCTAATATTTTTTTGCAAATTATTTTCCAAAATTTGCAGAAAAAAATTAGTCCCTTGTTTCAACAAAATCGTTTTTTTGCAAATTTGTGCAAAAAAGTACAAATCCAAATTTAAGCCCAAATAATTTTGATCTTTTCAAATTTTCTATAAATTTTTTTCGAAAATTTAATATTTAAAATAATTTTTATTTTGCCAATTATTTATTTATAACTAATATTATAAATTTTAGACGTGACATCTTTTGTTTGCAAAAATTTGCAACTTTCATAATTTTTAGAAAATTTGCAAATTTTTATTAAAACAATTTTTATATTTTCAAAATTCTGCGTAAAACCAAAATGCATTTAAATTATTTTTGACGTAATAGTTTATTTATATAAATTACATTGCAAAATTAAAAATAATAAATTTAGCAAAAAAAATTTCCACGTCAAATAAATGCATTTTAGTCCATTTTTCCTTAGTTTTTCCTTAAACAGTCAAAATAAATATAAGACTTTTTCTAGGAATAACTTTTAAAATTACAAAACTCAATAAGCTGTAAATTACTTACAAAAATTAAGTACAAATCCCATCTTATTATTCATCAATTTGCTCATCTTATTATTCATTGATTTTGAATAGAAGCTATTTCAAAGTGTTTGTATTATTTTCTAATTTGAAAATTTTCACTGAATATAAAATTTTCACTGAATATAAAATTTTCACTGAATTTAAAATTATGAAATGGCTTCAGATATATAGTATTAACCTGCAGCCATCGCGCAGCGTAACTTGATAATATATTATATATATATATATATATATATATATATATATATATATATATCAGAGCCTATTATCTCAGAACAAAATCCGCGTTCAGAAAAACTACTTAGAGGTCCAATTGTAGTCGCAAATTTGGCTCTAGTGAGCCGATGAAAAAGTATTATCAAATATTTTATATCAATTAGTAAAAAACGTCAGTGTTATTTTTGGTAATGGTGATTCTTGTTTATTGTGTTGTACATTTGTTAATAAAGATTTCATTAAGAATTCTTCTCAAATGCATAGCCCTTTGACAAAATGAATAGAACAACTTAAAACTCAAATACAAGACATAAATACTACGTAGTGCATTGACAGATTAGTTTAACCCTCCGTCGGTCGGCGTGGTCTGGCCAGACTTTTTTCGACTTCAATTAAAAAAAAAATATTACTTCTAGTAATCCTATCGACTTGAAATTTCTTGACTTTTCCTAAAATTTCATTAGCTGTCTAACAATGAAAAATCAGGACGAAAAAATGTACAGAAGGATAATAAATAAGGACATTAACTTTTTTATACTTCGAACGGTCGGAAAGGTCTGTCTAGACCACCCATACATTTTGTATGAAATATACGCTTTTTGATACATGTAAACCAGTATTTTGTCTTTTTTCATGGTATTTTCTATTCAAACTGCGTTGTATATATTCTTTGCTATGTGTTGTAACACGAATGTTTAGTATTTTCATGATGAGAGTTCCTTGAAA